>NC_045963.1:58853854-58924497 GCF_010909765.2 Amblyraja radiata | reverse complement strand
GCCTTTGCAGGAGCCCCAGCCCACGGTGAACGTTCCATCGTGTGATGTCACAATGCCCAATGCTCAAATACATTGTTGCCATAGAGGGAGTACAGAGAAGGTTCATCAGACTGATTCCTGGAATGTCAGGATTTTCAAATGAAGAAAAACTGGATAGACTCGCCTTGTACTCGCTAGATTTTAGAAGATTGAGGGGATATCTTATAGAAACGTATAACATTCTTAAGTGGTTGGACAGGCTAGATGCAGGAAGATTGTTCCGGATGTTGGGGAAGACCAGAACAAGGGGTCACACTTTAAGGATAAGGGGGAAATGCTTTCGGACAGAGATGAGAAAAACATTTTTCACACAGAGAGTGGTGAATCTCTGGAATTCTCTGCCACAGAAGGTAGTTGAGGTCAGTTCATTGGCTATATTTAAGAGGTAGTTAGATATGGCCCTTGTGTATGGAGAGAAGGCAGGTACAGGATACTGAGTTGGATGATCAGCCATGATCATATTGAATGGTGGTGCAGGCTAGAAGGGCCGAATGGCCTACTCCTGCACTTAATTTCTATGTTTCCCTCTCCTCAACCCTCTCCCTCTCCCACCCATCACTCTCTCCCCCACCCCCTTCCCTCTCTACCCCACCCCCTTCAATCTCTCCCCCCGCCCCCTTCCCCTACCCCTCTGTCCCTCTTCCACCAGTCCCTCTACCCCTCCCTCCCCACTCTCCACTTCTCTCCCCTTACCCCACCCCTCTCCCTCCCTCACCCCTCTCTCTTCCCCTCCCTGTCCCACCCCTTCCCCTACCCCTCTGTCCCTCTTCCACCACTCCCCCGTCCCTCTTCCACCACTCCCGCTACCCCTCCCTCCCTCCCCACCCTCCACTTCTCTCCCCCTTCTCTCCTCCCCCTCTCCCTCTCCTCACCCCTCTTCCATCCCTCTCTCCCCCACCCATTCCCCCTCTACCCTACCCCCTTCCCTCTCTCCCCCGCACCCTTCCCCTCTGTCCCTCTTCCACCACTCCCCCTACCCCTCCCTCTCCCACTTCTCTTCCCTTACCCCCCCCCTCTCCCTCCCTCATCCGCCCTCCCTTCCCCTCTCTCCCCCCCCCCTTCCCCTACCCCTCTGTCCCTCTTCCACCACTCCCCCGTCCCTCTTCCACCACTCCTTCTACCCCTCTCCCCCTCCCTCCCTCCCCTCTCTTCCACTTCTCTCTCCCCCCACCCCTCTCCCCCTCCAATTCCACTCTTCCCCTCCCTCGACACTCTTCCCCCTCTCCCGCCTCATTCCCTTACCGTGCACAGTCTCTGTCTTTAAGAAGGAACTACAGATGCTGGAAAATCGAAGGTAGACATAAAAAAAGCTGGATAAACTCAGCGGGTGCGGCAGCATCTATGGAGCGAATTGAATGGTCAACGTTTTTGGCCGAAACCCGGAAGAAGGGTTTCGGCCAAAAACGTTGCCCTTTTCCTTCTGTCCATAGATGCTGCTGCACCCGCTGAGTTTACCCAGCTTTTTTGTTGTTGTACCAGCCTCTCTCTCTCTCTCTGCCCTTTTCTCTTCTCTCGACTCATGCACGCCCGCTCCAACCGCTCACCCCCCCCTTCACCTCTCTCCCCCATCCACTTCTCCCCCCCCCCCCGCCCCCTCTCCCTCTCCACCCTCCTCCTCCCCTTCCACACAAAATATTTTTTGTGGGGGCGGGTCCTCAGTGTGTGTGACTGTTTGTGGAGGCGGCCACGCACTCTCCATTCAAGAAGACGCTCATCTGTTTGTGGAGGCGCGTGCTTAGTATGTGACCAAAGATCTTATAGCGGAGCTCTCCGCTACAAGATCTTTGTGTGTGACGACACACGCTGCGCCCCCCCCCCCCCCCCTTTGGTGCAGGAGGAGCGCGCAGCATCTGAACGCTCAGCGAATATTCGAATTCTTCACTAACCGTCATTCTGACTTTGCTTGTGAAGAGAAAAGTCCTGAATTGCATTTGTCTGATGCAGGAAGATTGTTCCCGATGTTGGAGAAGTCCAGGACAAGCGGGTCACAGTTTAAGGATTAAGGGGAAATCCTTTAGTACTGAGATGAGGAAAACATTTTTCACACAGAGAGTGGTGAGTCTCTGGAACTCTCTGCCACAGAAGGTAGTTGAGGTCAGTTCATTGGCTATATTTAAGAGGGAGTTAGATGTGGCCCTTGTGGCTAAAGGGATCAGGGGGTACGGAGAGAAGGCAGGTACAGGATACTGAGTTGGATGATCAGCCATGATCATATTGAATGGTGGTGCAGGCTCGAAGGGCCGAATGGCCTACTCCTGCACTTAATTTCCATGCTTCTATGCTTCCCTCTTGTCACCCTTCTCCCTCTCCCACCCATCCCTCTCTCCCCCACCCCCCTTCCCTCTCTACCACCACCCCCTTACCCCTACCCCTCTGTCCCTCTTTCACCACTCCCCCTACCCCTCCCTCCCCACTCTTCCACTTCTATCCCCTTACCCGACGCCTCTCCCTCCCCCACCCCTCTCTCTTCCGCTCCCTTCCCCTCTCTCCCCCACCCCTTCCCCTCTGTCCCTCTTCCAACCACTCCCCATCCCTCTTCTACCACTCCCGCTACCCTTCTACCCCTCCCTCCCTCCCCACTCTTCCACTTCTCTCCCACTCTCTCCTCCCCCTCTCCTCACCCCTCTCCCATCCCTCTCTCCCCCACCCCCCTTCCCTCTCTACCCCACCCCCTTCCCTCTCTCCCCCCACCTTCTTCCCCTATCCCTCTGTCCCTCTTCCATCACTCCCCCTACCCCTCTCCTCCTCCCTCCCCACTCTTCCACTTCTCTCCCCCTTCCCCTCCACTATCCCTCCCCACTCTTTCCCCTCTCTCCCCCATCCCTCTCCCCCTCCCTCCCTCCTCCCCATCTTCCCCATCCCCCCTCCCCCACATCTCTCTCCCCATCCCTCACCCCCTACCCCTCTCTCCTTTCCCTCCCAAATCTATCCCGTTTCCTCCTCCTCCTCTCCCCTCCCTCCCCTCTTCTCACCCCCCCCCCCCCCCCACAAACGCCGTTGGGGAAACAGACCCAACGGGTCTGCACTTGGTCTAATTACACTTAAAATTCTGCAAGATAGTAAAATGAAAAAAGACCGCAATAAAAAAAACAGGACGTGGGTGCAAAACACAATTTCAGAAAAAAAACACAATTCTATGATAGTGCTCTGTTGTCAAGGTAGGATTAGGGATGTGCAGATTGGTTCAACAACTTGATGGTTGCAGGAAAGTAGCTGTTCCTAAATATGGTGGTGTGCAACCTCAGGCTTCTGTACCTCCTGCCCAATGCTAGCAGTGAGAAAAGGGCATGGTGGGGATCAATATTAGCAGTGAGAAGAGGGCAGCGTGGGGATCCATGTTAATAGATACTGCCTTCTTGAGGTAGCGCCTTAAGTAGATGCTTTCAATGGTGAGGAGAGCTGTGCATGTGGTGAGCTGATTTGAAATTTGCAACCTCTCTGCCCATACCTGCTCATATTTATTGATGCAGCTTAAAGCCCGACTGCCGATTTATGTGTTTAATTGTCATGTGCAGCAGATATGAATTGGAACAATAAAAATTTTATTTGCTGCCGCTGTAGAGGCACATTAAGCGACAAAAAATAATTCTGCAATAAATTCTCACTTTTTCAAATTAAACCAGATCATGACAGTGTAAAAAACAAAGTACTTGGAGGAATGTTAGTCGTGCAAAGTCCTTGGCAGTTTGGTGTTGAGGTAGAGTTGTGCTTAGGGTTGTGCAGGGTGGTTCAAAACCCGAAGGTTGGTGGGAAGAAACTGTTCTTGAACTGTCATTGTTCTCAGGCTCCTGTACCTTCTTCCCAATGGTAGCCTCAAGAGGTGATGTGAGTCTTTGATGATATTAACTGCTTCCATGAGGCAGTGCTTTCTGTAGTTCACTTCAATCACAGAGTTGTGAGTCTGTGGAATTCTCTGCCTCAGAGGGCGGTGGAAGCCGGTTCTCTGGATACTTTCAAGCGAGATCTAGATAGGGCTCTTAAAGATAGTGGATTCAGGGGATATGGGGAGAAAGCAGGAATGGGGTACTGATTGGGGATGATCAACATGATCACATTGAAGGGCCAAATGGTCTACTCCTGCACCCGTTGTCTATTGTCTATTGTCTATTGTCTATTGTCAATCGTGAGGTGATCATACTCTTCACAGACTGGGCAATATCCAATGTAGTTTTGCCTTATATGTCCTAATGTAGCTTCACTTGGTTAGATTTTACTTGGGAAGAATGTTAAAAGGTGATTTTACGTTCCAAAGGCATAGCCTTAATGGTGTAAGTTATTGAGTCATAGAGTGATACAGCATGGAAGCAGGCCCTTTGGCCCAACTTGCCCACACCGGCCAACATATCCCTACTGCCTGCGTTTGGTCCATCCAAACCTGTCCTATCCATGTTCCTGTCTAACTGTTTCTTAAACGTTGGGATAGTCACTGCCTCAACTACGTCCTCTGGCAGCTTGTTCCACACACCCACCACCCTTTGTGTGAACAATAAATTCTGAAGATAAGCATGATGTTCTGGTCTTAAATCTCTATGGTTTATTTATTGACACATCAACAAAGATGGATTGAAATGCATGTTCTGCATGCTATCCAGTCAAATTATATTATAGATGACTGCAATTGATCCTCTCTTGGTACAGCACTCAAAGTCCTCAGAGAGCATCACCTCACACTTGTCCAGATTAAACTCCACCTGCCAACTCTCCACCATCTTTCCAACTGAACCGTATCCTGCTGTATTGTTTGACTGCCTTCCTCACTGTCATAACTCGACCAATTTTCTTGCAATCTGCAAACTTATGAATCATACCGTAAGAGTCAAATGTGTTCAATTGTCATAAGCACCAGGATATCAGTACAATGAAATTCTTAAAGCCCTGTCCCACGGTACGAGTTCATTCCAAGAGCTCTCCCGAGTTTGCCCTGATTCGAACTCGGAGATTTACGGTAATAGAAACATAGAAACATAGAAACATAGAAAATAGGTGCAGGAGTAGGCCATTCGGCCCTTCGAGCCTGCACCGCCATTCAATATGATCATGGCTGATCATCCAACTCAGTATCCTGTACCTGCCTTCTCTCCATACCCCCTGATACCTTTAGCCACAAGGGCCACATCTAACTCCCTCTTAAATATAGCCAATGAACTGGCTTCAACTACCTTCTGCGGGAGAGAATTCCAGAGATTCACCACTCTCTGTGTGAAAAAAAATTTCCTCATCTCGGTCCTAAAAGATTTCCCCCTTATCCTTAAACTGTGACCCCTTGTTCTGGACTTCCCCAACATCGGGAACAATCTTCCTGCATCTAGCCTGTCCAACCCCTTAAGAATTTTGTAAGTTTCTATAAGATCCCCCCTCAATCTTCTAAATTCTAGCGAGTACAAACCGAGTCTATCCAGTCTTTCTTCATATGAAAGTCCTGACATCCCAGGAATCAGTCTGGTGAACCTTCTCTGCACTCCCTCTATGGCAAGAATGTCTTTCCTCAGATTAGGAGACCAAAACTATACGCAATACTCCAGGTGTGGTCTCACCAAGACCCTGTACAACTGCAGTAGAACCTCCCTGCTCCTATACTCAAATCCTTTTGCTATGAATGCTAACATACCATTCGCCTTCTTCACTGCCTGCTGCACCTGCATGCCTACTTTTAATGACTGGTGTACCATGACACCCAGGTCTCGTTGCATCTCCCCTTTCCTAATCGGCCACCATTCAGATAATAATCTACTTTCCTGTTTTTGCCACCAAAGTGGATAACCTCACATTTATCCACATTATACTGCATCTGCCATGCATTTGCCCACACACCCAGCCTATCCAAGTCACCTTGCAGCCTCCTAGCATCCTCCTCACAGCTAACACTGCACCCCAGCTTCGTGTCATCCGCAAACTTGGAGATGTTGCATTCAATTCCCTCATCCAAATCATATATCGTAAATAGCTGGGGTCCCAGAACTGAGCCTTGCAGTACCCCACTAGTCACTGCCTGCCATTGTGAAAAGGACCCGTTTACTCCTACTCTTTGCTTCCTGTCTGCCAGCCAGTTCTCTATCCACATCAATACTGAACCCCCAATATCATGTGCTTTAAGTTTGTGTACTAATCTCTTATGTGGGACCTTGTCGAAAGCCTTCTGAAAGTCCAGATATAACACATCCACTGGTTCTCCCTTATCCACTCTACTAGTTACATCCTCGAAAAATTCTATAAGATTCGTCAGACATGATTTACCCTTCATAAATCCATGCTGACTTTGTCCAATGATTTCACCACTTTCCAAATGTGCTGCTATCCCATCTTTAATAACTGATTCTAGCAGTTTCCCCACTACCAACGTTAGACTAACTGGTCTGTAATTCCCCGTTTTCTCTCCCCCTCCCTTTTTTAAAAGTGGTGTTACATTAGCTACCCTCCAATCCTCAGGAACTACTCCAGAATCTAAAGAGTTTTGAAAAATTATCACTAATGCATCCACTATTTCTGGGGCTACTTCCTTAAGTACTCTGGGATGCATCCTATCTGGCCCTGGGGATTTATCGGCCTTTAATCCATTCAATTTACCTAACACCACTTCCCGGCTAACCTGGATTTCACTCAGTTCCTCCATCTCATTTGACCCCCGATCCCCTGCTATTTCCGGCAGATTATTTATAATAATAATAATAAATGGGATTTATGTAGCGCCTTTCTAATACTGAAGGCGCTTTACATCGCATTATTCATTCACTCCTCAGTCACACTCGGTGGTGGTAAGCTACTTCTGTAGCCACAGCTGCCCTGGGGCAGACTGACGAAAGCGTGGCTGCCAATCTGCGCCTACGGCCCCTCCGACCACCACCAATCACTCACACACATTCATACACATTCACACACAGGCAAAGGTGGGTGAAGTGTCTTGCCCAAGGACACAACGACAGTATGCACTCCAAGCGGGATTCGAACCGGCTACCTTCCGGTTGCCAGCCGAACACTTAGCCCATTGTGCCATCTGTCGTCCTTAGTGAAGACAGAACCAAAGTAGTTATTCAATTGGTCTGCCATGTCCTTGTTCACCATGATCAATTCGCCCGTTTCTGACTGCAAGGGACCTACATTTGTTTTAACTAATCTTTTTCTCTTCACATATCTATAAAAGCTTTTGCAGTCAGTTTTTATGTTCCCTGCCAGTTTTCTTTCATAATCTATTTTCCCTTTCCTAATTAAGCCCTTTGTCCTCCTCTGCTGGTCTCTGAATTTCTCCCAGTCCTCTGGTAGGCTGCTTTTGTTTTGATACTATCCCTGATTTCCCTTGTTATCCACGGATGCACTACCTTCCCCGATTTATTTTTTTGCCAAACTGGGATGAAGAATTGTTGTAGTTCATCCATGCAGTCTTTAAATGCCTTCCATTGCATATCCACCGTCAACCCATTAAGAATCAATCGCCAGTCTATCTTGGCCAATTCACGTCTCATACCCTCAAAGTTACCTTTCTTTAAGTTCAGGACCCTTGTTTCTGAATTAACTATGTCACTCTCCATCCTAATGAAGAACTCAACCATATTATGGTCACTCTTGCCCAAGGGGCCACGTACAACAAGACTGCTAACTAACCCTTCCTCATTACTCAATACCCAGTCTAGAATAGCCTGCTCTCTCGTTGGTTCCTCTACATGTTGGTTTAGAAAACTATCCCGCATACATTCCAAGAAATCCTCTTCCTCAGCACCCTTGCCAATTTGATTCACCCAATCTATATGTAGATTGAAGTCACCCATTATAACTGTTTTACCTTTGTTGCACGCATTTCTAATTTCCTGTTTGATGCCATCCCCAACTCAACTACTACTGTTAGGTGGCCTGTACACAACTCCCACTAGCGTTTTCTGCCCCTTAGTGTTTCGCAGCTCTACCCATATCGATTCCACATCCTCAAAGCTAATGTCCTTCCTTTCTATTGCGTTAATCTGCTCTCTAACCAGCAACGCTCCCCCACCTCCTTTCCCTTTCTGTCTATCCCTCCTGAATATTGAATATCCATGGATGTTCAGCTCCCAGCCTTGGTCACCCTGGAGCCATGTCTCCGTGATCCTAACTATATCATAGTCATTAATAGCTATCTGCACATTCAACTCATCCACCTTATTACGAATGCTCCTTGCATTGAGACACAAAGCCTTCAGGCTTGTTTTTACAACACTCTTACCCCTTATACTATTATGCTGAAAAGTGGCCCTTTTTGATTTTTGCCCTGGATTTGCCGGCCTGCCACTTTTACTTTTCACCTTGCTACCTATTGCTTCTACCTTCATTTTACACCCCTGTCTCTACGCTCACACATTTAAGAAACCCTTTCCCTTTAACTCCATCCTCCACTATCCCATTCGACATCCCACCCCACTTATTCAGTTTAAAACCACCCATGTAGCAGTGGCAAACCTGCCTGCCAGAATGCTGGTCCCCCACCTGTTAAGATGCAATCCGTCCCTTTTGTTCCCCCTTACCCCAAAACAGATCCCAGTGATCTAAGAATCTAAATCCCTGCCCCGTGCACCAGTTCCTCAGCCACACGTTCAGGTCCCGTATCTCCCTGTTCCTGCTCTCGCCAGCACGAGGAACTGAAAGCAAACCGGAGATAACAACCCTGGAGGTCCTGCTATTCAGCATTTTTCCGAGCTCTGTAAAGTCACGCTGCAGAATATTCATCCCCTTCTTTCCGACATCGTTTGTGCCGACATGCACTACCACTTCCAGATGTTCACCTTCGCCCTTGAGGATTTTCTGCACTCTGTCCGTGACATCCTGGATCCTGGCACCAGGAAGGCAGCACACCATCCTCGCATCCCGTCTGTTGCCGCAGAAACCCCTGTCCGTACCTCTCACAATGGAGTCTCCCACTACAATGGCGTTGCCTGCCTTAGGCCTTTTTGGTTTTGGCTCAACAGCCCTATTCGCATCGCAAGCCAGTCCGCCGCTCAGTGTAAACACGTCTTCTGTTCCGACAGCTTCTAAGTGGGTGAACCTGTTCACAAGAAGTACAACACCCGGGGACGTTGGCATTCCATGCTTCCCTCCCTTTCTCACTGTCTCCCACCATCTCTCTTCCAGTACCTTAGGTGTAACAATCTTACTGTAGGACTTGTCGAGGAACGACTCAGTTTCTCGGACGAACCGGAGGTGATCCACTTGCTTCTCCAGTTCCCCAACATGGTCCTTCAGGAGCTCTACCTGGATGCACTTCTCGCATTTGTAGCAGCCAGAGGCACCAGTGGTGTCCTTGACCTCCCACATACTGCAAGCATTGCACTGAATCAGCTTGCCTGACATCTCCTTCTTTCGTCTCTACCTCTCAAGCGTATTGCGTGGTCTCCTCTCCTAAGACTCTCGAGCCAAAGACTCGCACTTCCCTCACAAGGCCGCTCACTCACTGCCACTCCCTAAGAGCAGTCTTGCTTAAATTGACTGATAAATTGCCTGATTTACCAATTCACAAACCAAATTCCTCAGTTTTCAACTGTTTTCCCGGCACTGACTCACTTCTCTCCTCCCACTCGGGCTAGAGCCAATCAGTCTTATCTCTTGCTTATCTCCTCCTGCTGTTGCTCCCAAATCTACAGCAGTTCTGAGTAAAGTCTGCCTGTGCTTGGCTTCTACTTTTCAACTGTTTTCACCCCTCTGACTCACTTCTCTCCTCCCACTCGGGCTAGAGCCAATCAGTCGTATCTCTTGCTAATCTCCTCCTGCTGTTGCTCCCAAAACTACAGCAGTTCTGGCCACTCGTCTGTACTTGGGGCTCTCGTGGACATTTCTCAACATATTGAAAAATCTTCACGAGTCTTCCCGTGCTTACCTGCCATTAGCGAGTCTTCCCGTGCTTACCTGCCGTTGGCGTGACGAGCCGCTAAGAGATGTCCCCGAGCTCCGACGTACCTGCTACGTTCATTCTCCGTGCCTACAACAAGTTTGATTTTTTTTAAACTCGGGAGCTCTTGGAATGAACTTGTACCGAGGGACAGGGCTATTACTTGCTGCAACTTTATATGAACATTTACACAACAGCACAACATACTATATATATATAGTATGTTGTGCTGATATTAGGCACTACAGTTTAAAACCATGAAGTAAATGGAACAAATTGCTACAGCATTAATTTGTTCCATTTACACTTCAACCACTTATATTTTAATTTAAATAATTTTTATATATTGCAAACAACCGATGATCCTTGTTGAACACCACTGATCACAGACCCCTAGCCAGCCAACACCTCTCTACAAATATCCTCTGTTTTCTATGACTCAACCCAATTTCCCAAATCACCATGGATCTCATACGACTTAAACTTCTGGATCAGCCTACCATGAGTCAACAAAATAGAGAGAGTACAGAGGAGATTTACAAGAATGTTGCCTGGGTTTCAGCAACTAAGTTACAGAGAAAGGTTGAACAAGTTAGGGCTTTATTCTTTGGAGCGCAGAAGGTTAAGGGGGGACTTGATAGAGGTTTTTAAAATGATGAGAGGGATAGACAGAGTTGACGTGGAAAAGCTTTTCCCACTGAGAGTAGGGAAGATTCAAACAAGGGGACATGACTTGAGAATTAAGGGACTGAAGTTTAGGGGTAACATGAGGGGGAACTTCTTTACTCAGAGAGTGGTAGCTGTGTGGAATGAGCTTCCAGTGAAGGTGGTGGAGGCAGGTTCGTTTTTATCATTTAAAAATAAATTGGATAGTTATATGGATGGGAAAGGAATGGAGGGTTATGGTCTGAGCGCAGGTATATGGGACTAGGGGAGATTATGTGTTCGGCACGGACTAGAGGGGTCGAGATGGCCTGTTTCCGTGCTGTAATTGTTATATGGTTATGAGGGACGTTGTTAAGTATGTTACTAATGCCCATGTAGACTTCATCCATAGCCCTACCCTCATCAATCACCTTTATCACCTCCTCAAAGAACTTGATGGATTTGCGAGGAAGTCCATGCTTTGTGCTTTGAGAGGTTGACTATGACGCATATCCACCCTTACTGAGTGAAGACGTGGACACACTACAATTCGCCTACTGCCCCAATACAACAACAGGGGATGCAATCTCTCTGGCTCTCCACTCTGTACTGAACTACTAGACAATAAAAACACACTTGTCAGGCTCTGGCTCATTGACTATAGCTTGGCATTCAACACCACCATCCATTCCAAACTACTTATCAAACTCAGAGAGCAGGGTCTCTGCTCATTCCTATGTAACAGGGTGCTTAACTTCCTCATTGGCAATCTGCAATAAGTGTGAATTGGCAACAATTCCCCCTCGATAACCATCAACACAGGAGCACCTCAAAGCTGTGTGCTCAGTCCCCTGCTCTACTTTCTCTGTACTCATGATTGTGTAGCCAGGCACAGTTCCAACACATCTGTAAATTTGTCAGCTATACCACTGTTGTTGGACAAATAGTGGGTAATGACGAGTCAGTATACAGTTGTTACGACTCCCGAATGCAAGTACTTCAGAGCCGCGTAACACAAGTCAAAAACCAGGTTCAAGTTCAAAAACAGTTTTAATTATTCATTGGAACACAAAACCCAAACCTGATTTTAAACAACCCAGTCAGGGATATGGATAAACTGACAAACAATCTAACAATGCTCCAGCCAGCCACGTAATGGGCCGTCGTACCGGAGACTCTAAAACCTGCCTAAAGAGATATAACCCTGAAACCAAAATACACGAAAACTCTAAGGTCAGCCCTTATCCGTCCCAATTCAATATCTGTTAACAAGGAATGGTGAAAGTACACAAAGTTCTATGCCATGTGGTCAGGCTTTCCTCGGCCCACACCAGCAGTCTGCTCATCAGTCAGGGTCGACGAAGAAGAGAGAGAATCCTGGGAAGCTCTGGTATTTATACTTCAGATGAATCACCCGTCACCTGACGCAGCTTGGCCAATCGGGTACAGGAGCCTTTAACCCCTCGATTCCAGACTCACAGCCACGAGGCCTGCACTTGGGAGAGAAACAGAGAAAGGTAAGTACATAGCATTCACCAGGAGGGGGAAGCGCCTAACACCCCCACCCAAAGATACTGAATAAGTTTCTGAAAATGAACTAAAAAACACCACCAAATTTCAGCAACTATTCAGTAGCACAGACATCACTGGCGCGACAATGCATCAGCCAATACATCATCCTTGCCACGGATATGCCAGTCAAATGAGACAACCGCAAGGGAAGCGTCTCCAAAGCCTCAGAGTTACTCAGCTTTCCCTGCGTTACTGCCACAGACAACCGTGCCTCCCCCACATCACCACCCGTGTCAGGGGGCAGCACCACTGCAGCCAAAACAGGCTTAGACGAAACCGAAGGACATAGCTCCGACCCATCAACCTCCACAGGCTCCTGCTCATGGTACTGTTTCATCATGTTGACATGACCGAGCTGAGTCTTACGCCTCCGATCAGGGGTACCAATAACGTAATCCCTCTCACCAACCTTCTTAACCACCTGATAGGGACCGCTATACCGAGCCTGCAGACTGGAACCAGGAAAAGGCAACAACACCAGGACCTTGTCACCCGGAGAAAAATTCCTACTAGAAGCCTTCCTGTCGAACCAGTCCTTCATCCTAGACTGAGCAGAGGCAAGATTACCCATTGCCAGTTCGCATGCCCTCCTCAGTCTAGAGCGAAAAGTACAGACGTGGTCTAAAATACTACGTTTTGTATCCTCCTGCAACCATTTCTCCTTCAGGACCCTCAACGGACCACGTACAGTATGCGCGAACACCAGGTCAGCAGGACTGAACCCTAAAGACTCCTGCACGACCTCACGCACCGCAAACATAACTAGATGAACTCCCTCATCCCAGTCTTTTTCAAACTCCAGGCAGTAAGTCCTCAACATAGATTTCAAAGTCTGGTGAAACCTCTCGAGAGCTCCCTGGCTCTCAGGATGATACGCACTGGAGTAACAATGCTTAATATCTAACAACTTCATTACCTGACCAAAAACCTTCGACATGAAGTTGGTACCTTGGTCACTCTGCACAACCTTGGGCAAACCGAACAACGAAAAAAACTTAGTGAGAGACTTAACAATTGCAGGGGCAGTAATTCTACGCAAAGGGACCACCTCCGGAAAGCGGGTAGTCGCACACATAATTGTTAATAAAAACTTGTTGCCCACCCTTGTCCGAGGTAGAGGGCCCACACAATCAACTAGAATCCGCTCAAACAGCTCACCGACCACAGGGATTGAATATAAAGGCGCAGGAACAATCGATTGGTTCGGCTTTCCTGCCACCTGGCAAATGTGACAACACCTGCAGTGCTGTTTCACGTCCTTTTTCAACCCTGGCCAAAAAAAATTCCGTAAGATGCGGTCATACGTCTTATTGACCCCCAAATGTCCACCCAGAGGACCATCATGAGCCAAACAGAGTATCTCGTCCCTATACCGACGAGGCATCACAATCTGATCAACCACGCTCCAATCATCATGCCCAGATATATCCAAGGGAGACCTATTTCGCATCAGTAAGCCATCCCTTAGAAAATACCCCTTTGCTGTGGAATCCATATCCCCCTCAGGCACTGCGCAGTCGCACAGATCAGATAAACCTGGATCACTCTTTTGCTCCTCAACCAGCCGGTCACGTGACAGTGACACCGGCACATTTCCAGACACTATCCCATCTTGAGATGGAGAAACACCCTTCACAACACAGGATCTATCATCCTGATCCCCAAAAATGCTCTCACTCAGGTCCACCACATCCTCAAACTTCGCCTGGCTCTTAGCCATAGCCCTCGTGACAGCACAAGCTGCGAAGGCCTTTGGATGCTGCATAGCCAATCTATCAGGACTCTGCACCATCGGAACAGCCGTCACCTCAGGAGTGACTAAAACTCTACCTCCTGCCAAGTCATTCCCCAAAATCACAGAAACTCCCCCAACGGGAAAACACGGCCGTAACCCAACAGTTACCCGGCCTGAAACCAACTCGGACTCGAGACGCACGGTATGCAAAGGCACTACCATGTCATCCATCCCGAATCCTACCACTGGGACACTTGACCCAACCGATGATTCCCCAGAAAACGGCAGTACACCATCCAATATAAAGGACTGAGTAGCACCAGTATCACGCAAGATGGATACTGGAACTCTATCACCCCCATCCTCTAGAGAAACAAAACCATTCATGATGAACGCAGAATAATTCCTACACTCATCAGACTCAGGCACCTCAGGTACGACAGGTGCCTTCTGTGCACCCACCAAAGCCACAGGCTTTGCATTTTTCTGCTTCAGAACGGGACACGACTTTAACATGTGCCCTCTCCTTCTACAATAGTAGCACACAGGACCTTCATTAGTCCTTACATTTCCGTCAACCTTATCCGCTCGGACCTCCCCCTGTATCAACGTGCTGCCACTTGCAGGCACAGAAACAGCTTTGACACTGCCACCGGCGACACCACCACGATCAACCGGCCGTGCACCAAAACTATAGGTTCGCCCAACAAAATCAGATTTATGAGTCAATACATACTCATCTGCCAACACCGCAGCCTTAGACACCTCATTCACCTTCTGCTCATTAAGGTAAGTAGTAACCCTCTCAGGGAGACAGTTCTTAAAGTCTTCCATAATCATCAAGGCCCGCAGTAGCTCAAAATCCTTCACTCCTTGAGAAGTGCACCACCTGTCAAAAAGTGCCTCCTTCTCCCTAGCAAACTCCACATAAGTCTGACTATCAAACTTCCTAAAGCGCCGGAACTTCTGCCGGTACGCCTCTGGAACTAATTCATAAGCCCTTAATACTGTAGACTTCACACACTCATAGTCCAGACTGCTTTCAACAGATAAAGACGAGTACACCTCCCGTGCTTTACCCACAAGGACACACTGCAATAGCAAGGTCCACACGTCCCTAGGCCACTTCAAGGACAAAGCCACCCATTCAAACACTGTGAAATACTTGTCCACATCCTCCTCACGAAACGGGGGAACCAGGCAGATGTTGTTGCTCATATCAAACTCCCGTTCCCTAGAAGAAACCCGGGAATTATCTATTTCTTTTTTCCGCAGCTGAAATTCAGCCCTTTTGGTTTCCTCCTCAAGCTCAAGCCGTTTCATTTCAAGAACATGCATGAGCTCTTTCTCTTTTAACAAAGAGGCAATTCTCTGTGACTCAAGCTCCATCTCCTTCAGTTTAATGACGGCCTCCATGTTCTGAACTGGCTGAACAGAAGGTGGGGGACTGTCTGCACCACCAGGCAAAACCCCAGCCTCCACCAACGCAGCCCACAACTCCGATTTAATGGAGTTTTTCTTTGAATGCTTGTCAATAGTCACGGCATAGTTCTCAGCCAGCAAAATCAAATGCTCCTTCGTACATCTATCAAACAACTCCCGACTAGGAGCCTCAACAAATTCTTTCACCTTAAATTCCATTTCTAATGTAGCACCAAACCACCAGCTAAAACTTGGACACTAATGCTACCACAAACAGGGAAGAAAAAATTCCCTCACAACACACAGACTTCCTCAGTCCAGAAGCCTACCAAAAAAAACCCCCTAAAAACGTCTAGGGTCCTCAAAACTTAGGACGAGCCCCCATTTTGTTACGACTCCCGAATGCAAGTACTTCAGAGCCGCGTAACACAAGTCAAAAACCAGGTTCAAGTTCAAAAACAGTTTTAATTATTCATTGGAACACAAAACCCAAACCTGATTTTAAACAACCCAGTCAGGGATATGGATAAACTGATAAACAATCTAACAATGCTCCAGCCAGCCACGTAATGGGCCGTCGAACCGGAGACTCTAAAACCTGCCTAAAGAGATATAACCCTGAAACCAAAATACACGAAAACTCTAAGGTCAGCCCTTATCCGTCCCAATTCAATATCTGTTAACAAGGAATGGTGAAAGTACACAAAGTTCTATGCCATGTGGTCAGGCTTTCCTCGGCCCACACCAGCAGTCTGCTCATCAGTCAGGGTCGACGAAGAATAGAGAGAATCCTGGGAAGCTCTGGTATTTATACTTCAGATGAGTCACCCGTCACCTGACGCAGCTTGGCCAATCGGGTACAGGAGCCTTTAACCCCTCGATTCCAGACTCACAGCCACGAGGCCTGCACTTGGGAGAGAAACAGAGAAAGGTAAGTACATAGCATTCACCAGGAGGGGGAAGCGCCTAACAACAGTGGAGAGATAGAAAATCTGATTGAATGGTGCCATAACAACACTCATACTCCCAACATCAACAAGATCAAGGTGCTGATTGTTTTTCTCAGAGGGGAAAATCAAAGGTTCCACAAAACCATTTCCATTGATAGGATGGCAGAGAGGAGAGTCAACAGCTTCAAGTTCCTGGGTGTGCATATCTCTGCAAATCTGTCCTGGATCCAGCAAATTGATGCAATCACAGCAAAAAATATCCTCATCATCTCTACTTCCTCAGAAAATTGAGGAGATTTAGGATGTCTTCAAATACTCTATTGAACATTTGCAGCTGTACAGTAGAGAGACATGTTGACGGATGCATCACAACATGGCTTGGAAAGCTCAAACACCCAGGATCGAAGGAGATTATGGAGATTGGTAGAAACTTCCCAATCCACCACAGGTGCTGACATACTCAATATCAACATGTGAAGGATGTACAGGACAAGCATTAACCAAAAGGCAGCCAATACCATCAAGAACCCATATCACGTTGACCAAGCTCTCATTTCCTCTTTACCATCAGGAAGAAGGTACAGGAGCCTAAAAACCATGACCACCAGGTTCACGAATAGCTTCTTCCAGCAAACATTTGACTCTTGAACACTAATAATAATAATAATAATATATTTTATTGTCATTGCACGTCAGTGCAACGAGATTTAGTGTGCAGCTCCACTGATGTACAAGAAAGGTAAATAAATACAATACATAAATAAGCAAGCTGAATTGATTGACGTGACCATCTGAGGGAGACTGTCCAAAGGGGGTGGGTGGGGGGCACTCATTAGGGCCGGTTCAGAGCCGCTATAGCTCTTGGGATAAAACTGTTCCTGAGTCTGGAGGTTCGGGCGTAGAAGGCCTTGTAACGTCTGCCGGAGGGAAGTAGTTGAAACAGACCGTGACAGGGGTGTGATGAGTCCTTATGGATGCTGAGGGCCTTCCTGAGGCACCGCGTGTGGTAGATGCCCTCCAAGGCTGGTAGCTCTGTCCCGATGATCCGCTGCGCTCTGTTGACGACGCGCTGAAGAGCTCTCCTCTCCACCTCCGTGCAGCTGAGATACCACACAGAGATGCCATACGTTAGTATGCTCTCTGTGGTGCAGCGGTAGAACGTTGTCAGCAGCTGTTGGGGCAGACCAGTCTTTTTTAATGTCCTCAGGAAGAACAGTCGTTGCTGTGCCTTCTTGACCAGCGCAGCGGTGTTTGTGGACCATGTGAGGTCTTCTGAAATGTGAGTACCCAGAAACTTAAAGCTGGACACTCTCTCCACACTTTCCCCGTAAATGGAGTTTGGGGCGTGGTCTCCAGTATGGGACCTCCTGAAGTCAATAATCAGCTCCTTGGTCTTGGAGGTGTTTAGTGCCAAGTTGTTATTGGCGCACCAGTCCGCCAGGTTCTGCACCTCCGCTCTGTAGTTTGTTTCATCACCGTTGGTGATCAGCCCAATCACTGTTGTGTCGTCTGCAAACTTCACGATGGTGTTGGTGTCGAATGCAGGGACACAGTCGTGAGTGAAGAGGGAGTAGAGCATGGGGCTTAGTACACAGCCCTGTGGTGTGCCGGTGCTCAGGGTGATGGCGGAGGACAGGTGCGGGCCCAGTCTCACTGCCTGCGGTCGCTCCGTGAGAAAGTTCAGGATCCAATCGCATATCGGTGAGCTGAGGCCTAGCTGGTGGAGTTTGGTGGTGAGCTTGGTGGGGATGACCGTATTGAATGCAGAGCTATAGTCAATGAAGAGCATCCTCACATACGTGCCCTGTCTGTCCAGGTGAGTCAGGACAGTGTGAAGGGCCAGAGAGATGGCATCCTCTGTCGATCTATTTGCCCTGTATGCAAATTGATGGGAGTCCAGTGAGGCAGGGATGCTGGATTTAATATGGGAGAGGACCAGCCTTTCGAAGCACTTCATAGGGATTGGAGTCAGGGCAACCGGCCGGTAGTCGTTGAGGTTGGTGATTTTGGACTTTTTCGGCACCGGCACTATGGTGGCTGTTTTCAGGCACTTGGGGACCGTTGGTAGAGAAAGAGACAGATTGAAGATGCTCGTGAATACCTCCGCCAGCTGTCACTGAGCTACACAACACTAAGCTCAATGATAAATTACTAATGTGCCTTTGGTTGCAATATGATCTTCACGTACATTTTGTACTAGTATTATGGTACATTATGGTACATCTTTATTGAAATATATTTATTACATTTATCTGTGTGCATTGTGTTTACAGGTCTGTTAAACTGCTGCAAGTAAGAATTTCATTGTTCTGTTGGTTGGTATATATGTCAATGAAATCAGATGCTGCCTGGCCTGCTGAGTTAATCCAGCACTTTGTGTCTATTGACAATTAAATACTCTTGACTCACTTGACTCATGACGTTGCTAAATACAAGTGAATCCTATCTCTCAGACCCTTCTCCAATAATTTTCTTTGCATTGATGCAAGGCCTAAGGGCCTATTATTTCTTGGATTATCCTTGTTGCCCTTCTGAAACAAAGAAGCAACATTGGCTATTCTCCAGCCTTTTGGGCCCTTAGCCATGGCTAAAAAAATATACAGTGATCTCTGTCAAGGCCTTAGTACTCTAATCCCTTACTTTGTTTGCATGGAGAGCATGCAAAAACAATTTTTTTGTTTTGAGAGCATGATTGTTTTGAGAGCATGCTTGTTCGAGAGCATGCTAATGGAATGTTGGCCTTCATAACAAGAAGATTTCAGTATAGTAGAGAGGTTCTTCTGCAGTTGTATAGGGCTCTGGTAAGACCACATCTGGAATATTGCATACAGTTTTGGTCTCCTAATTTGAGGAAGGGCAACCTTGTGATTGTGGCAGGTTCACGAGATTAATCCCTGGGATGGCGGGACTGTCATATGAGGAAAGATTGAAAAGACTAGGCTTGAATTCACTGGAGTTTAGAAGGATGAGGGGGTATCTTATATCTATATACTATTAAAACTCTGTGCCTGCCGCCTGCCGTCTGGCTGCCATCCGGCTGCCTTTCTGCCTTTTGATTCGTTCCATCGTGTGATGTCACAATGCCCAATACTCGCAGATGTCCATTCGGAATGGCCGATGCTCGCAGATGTCCAATCGGAATGGATCCATTTACATGTACGGCTGCCGGCTGCATTTCTTCCTTTGATTCATTGCCACGCCGAATCCAGATGCTCAATCTCCGAGATCATTTCCATTTCGGTAGAGATTTCACTTTTCTTTCTAAGTATCCGCTCCTCATTACATTTCGTCGTGTTTAAGTACACGTTTTTAATCAAATCCTTCTACCCCCCCCACCCCCCAATATTTCAAAAATAAACTGGCTTCTCACCCATAGAAACAGCCATTTCGATAGACATTTCACTTTCCATTCCAACTATCCACTCCTCATTAGATTTCGTTATGTTTATGTCCACATTTTTCATTAAAACCTTCTCCCCCCCCCTCCCCACTCACTCATTTTGTCGCCTCCTGCTGGCCAGCGACCATAACGGCTGCTGGCGCCCGCATCTCGCCTCAAAGACGCCATTTAAAACCAGCCGCACTGCTCATTCCTGGGCCGCTTGAGTTGGAGGACCACGTCTCCCGTGGGGGCTACGGGTAGGGAACGGCTGCGTTGGGGGAGCAGACCCAACGGGTCTGCCCTTGGTCTAGTAAACATATAAAATTATAAAAGGAATGGACAAGCAGGATGCAGGAAAAAATGTCCCTATGTTGAGCAAGTCCAGAACCAGGGGCCACAGTCTTAGAATAAAGGGGAGGCCATTTAAGACTGAGGTGAGAAAACACTTTTTCACCCAGAGAGTTGTGAATTTGTGGAATTCCCTGCCACAGAGGGCAGTGGAGGCCAAATCACTTGATGGGTTTAAGAGAGAGTTAGATAGAGCTCTACGGTCTAGTGGAATCAAGGGATGTGGAGAGAAGGCAGGCACGGGTTATTGATTGGGGACGATCAGCCATGATCGCAATGAATGACGGTGCTGGCTCGAAGGGCCGAATGGCCTCCTCCTACACCTATTTTCTATATTTCTATGTTTCTAAAATTCTGTACTGCACCTCAGGACACATGTTAGTTAAAAGCCAACGCCAATCCCCTCGGAATCCTGTGATAGATCCCATTCTGCTTATTCACTTATTTAACTTAATGTTTTTCTAGAGACCCAATGCCTCCTCTGTCTTGATATTAAAATGCCCTGCATCCCCTTCTCTAACCTCACTATCATCCATGGCCTCCCCCCTTGATGAAAACTGATGTGAAGTACTGATTATGGACCTCTCCCATTTCCTCTGGTGCCATGCATAAATTCCCTACTTTGTCTCTGAGTGATCTTAGCTTTTCCTGAGCTACCCTCTTGCTCCTAATATACAAAATATTTAAATATATCATATATATCTCTATACTTATAAAACTCTGATCTTAGATGTGTATTTATTTGTGTGATGTTCGTGTGCGTTTCACATCTCCTCGAAAACACGACCCGCTAATGGTGAAATGTTTACGTCCGACAGAGATTTACGCCATGATGTAAAAAATCACCTTATTTGAAAATTTCATGCATTATTTCTTGAGTTATTTATGAAAATGTTCATAAATCTCAAATAAACGAGAAGGTCTTGCTGATGACGTCACAACGGATCTGACTACCTGCCTCTGCTCACACTGAAAGTGACGTCACCCCTGTTATGTCTTCTGTACTTCTTGGCTTCTTAACTTTCACTTCTTTAAATTTGTCACTTAGCGTTTTTAAACTGCTGCTCAGGTCGTGCTGCACGCTCCGCTGGGCTCCTTGAAGATCTAGAACATGGCGACGGTGGTCGTTATCGTCAAGCGGACGCGGGTGAGGGTGCGAGCCTATGCGATGGGAAGGTGACTGTGGCGGCCATTATTCCCTCTGGGAGAGGCCATCTATGGACTCGGGGAATCATGACGCCTTTTCCTCGCTGGTGATCCCGATCCCACCTGGTGATCTCTGGCTGTCACAGGGGACGACCTCCTCTCCGTCTCCCCCGCCCGATCATCACCGGGTGGGTGGGCTTCCCCTTGCGGAAGCCACGATCCGCCGGCCCTCCGCTGCATGGAGAGTGGTCCCACCTGCATGCCTGGTGGGAGGCTGCTGCCACGGGTCAAGCCCGGCTTGACGTCTGCCCGTCCGCCCGCGGTCACCCTCGAGTCCACGTCCACCCGCAGCCTCCCTCGGGTCGACGATTGCCTGCCATCTCGCTCGGGGTCCACGGTTCAATGCCCGCCCGCGGCCTCGCTCGGATCCTTGCCGCCCGTAGCCTCGCTCGGGCCCGGCGCCTGGTGGGGAGGCTGCTGCTCTACGACCTGGGTAGGTGCTGCCTCTAACTCCTCCCCTCCCCCTCGCCTTCTACCTCCTCCCTCTCCAACCCCTCGCCCTCCCTCTCTACCTCCCCCTCCCTCTACCCCCTCCCCTCGCACTCCCACTATGCCCCCTCCCTCCTTACCCCCTCCCTCCCTCTCTATCTCCTGCTACCTATCTACCCCCTCCCTCTCTGCACCCCCCCCCTCTGCCCCCTCCCTTTCTGCCCCCTTCCTTTTCCCTTGTGTGTGTGTGTGTGTGTGTGTGTGTGTGTGTGTGTGTGTGTGTGTGTGTGTGTGTGTGTGTGTGTGTGTGTGTGTGCGTGCGTGCGTGTGTGTGTGTGTGCGGTGTGATTAGTGCGTGTGTGATGCCGAAGGCCGCTGGCCCCACCCAAAAAAAATGCGTGTTGAGGGGACGGGACCCAACAGGTCCCACTTGATCTAGTGAATATATAAAATGACTTGGATTTTCTCTATAATCCTACTTGCCAAGGAATGCCCTCTCCTAATTCCTTGTTTAAGTTGTTTCCTGCTTCCTTTATATTTCTGAAGCGTCTTTTTCAACTTCAGTTTCCTAAACTTTTACATCCTCTTCCCTCTTCCCTCTTCCCTCTTCCCTCTTCCCTCTTCCCTCTTCCCTCTTCCCTCTTCCCTCTTCCCTCTTCCCTCTTCCCTCTTTTGTCTTATCGTCCAGGTTCCTGAACCTTGTCATACTTAGCTTTTATCCTGACACAAACAAGCTGTTTATGATATCTTATCAGCTGGCCTTTAATAGACTGCACATGTCAGATGATGATCAACACTCCCAATCAGCCACTGCCTATCTACTTTCTCCAATTTGTGCCTACCAATATTAAATTTAGTCTTGCCAACCTCAGCACTTTCACCCGAGGATCAGTCTTATCCTTGTCCATATCTATCTTAAAACTTAGAGAAATATGTTCCCAAATGCTCCCCTGCCAAACTCTTGATGACCTGGCTAGGCTCATTCCCCAGTACAAAGCCTAAAAAAGACCCATTCTCAGATGGACTATGTATATGTTTCTGCTCCATCTTAGCCCTTGGTACTAAGAGAGTCCCATTCAATAATTTGGTAATTAAAGTCACCCACAACAACAACCCTATTGTTTTAGACACAAAAAACTGGAGTAACTCAGCGGGTCATACATCATCTCTGGACAAAAGGAATAGGCGACTTCCGAAGAAGGGTCTCGACCCGAAACATCACCTATTCCTTTTCTCTAGAGATGCTGTCTGGCCCACTGAGTTACTCCAGATTTTTCTATCTACCTTTGGTTTAAACCAGCATCTGCAGTTCGTTCCTACTCTATTGTTTTATATCTTTCCATTGTCTGCCTGCATGTTTCTTCCTCTCTCTCCCTGGCTATTTTTGGAGGCCTTTAGCATAACCCTAGCATAGTGATGTACTTTTATATATTCCTGAACTCTACCTGTATGGCCTCGCACATTTTGATTTGCAACCCAAAGAACCAGACGTGAGTAGCAAATAACAGAGATATTATAAGGAAACACTAAGCGGTCTGCAATATCCATCAGAAGTCCAGTTAAATTACTGTACTAACAAGCCACAGGCCCGAGTTCAAATCCCACCACAGCATTCAATAAAAGATCAGAGTTCGTTTGTTTTTAAATGGACCATCTGGTTCATTAAATTTATGATGAAATGATAAATGAACATATGATGAAAAATGAATACATAGATAAAAAACGAAGCAGAATTCAATGGGATGTGGGGATAGTGTTTACAGTGTTAGCAGGGGGCAAGAGATTAGGAATGTGACAAATTGGAGTTCTCTTTTAAGTGTACAGATGTAAGTAAGAAAATGGTCTTTGTAGAAGAAAAAATTTAAATCCTTTCTTACGGTAATTTTGATCGGAATTTAACAAGGTATCAAAAGGGTGTGCGGATGTGGCAATTGACATCTCTCGTTGACTAGGTGCAGAAGAGGATCGTGAGAAACAGCGAAATAAGAATCAGACGCATTACCTCTTGTCTGAGAATCTGTGAGTGTTGAATGGTGAATGTAAACATAACAGAATTAGGACAAAGATAAGGAAGCTTGTTTTCACAGTGGAAAGTTACAGAATGCTGGATTACAATAGTAGATGGAATGTCAAGCTGGGTTGACCACCCGCACCCGCTACCGTTAGTAGCATAGAAACGTTGCAGTAAATGCGGGATTATGATTGGCTCAGAGAAGGGGCAGTGGTGCGGTCAGCTTGAAAGATGAGATAGAGTAATGTCTAAATGCCCTTGTATTATGTTTGACTTGTATTATCCATCTGTTGTTGAATAAGAATAACATAAATAAAAAGTATGTTATGACTAATGAAATAATTGGTACCCATGTAGTAGATAGTATATTTTCACGTAGTTGTATCTAACAAAAAAATAAGCTACTTCACTATATAACTGATTGGCTAAAGTTACTGTGACATCAGAGAACTGCTAAGCAGTTACTGCTGCCATATCTCCATGATATCATGCAATAAAGTCTCTTGAAGCAAACCTCAAAGTCTCGTTTTTTTTTCTTTAATTTCCCTCTAAGTTAATTTCTTCCACAGTCTTCCACTGAGCTTTATTGTTTTATGTGGGCTTCAGCTACTGCAGGCCACTGAGGTATTTAATGAAAGCAAGTAAAATATAGAATGAGGAAAAAAAATCTGTCCTTTTGGCCCCCAAACCAAACAACACTGGAGTCCAGCACGGCACCGACACAGCCAGGCAATATCCTGGGAAAGTTAAAAAGACCAGAGGATAAAAACAACAGCGAATTCAAGAGAAAGTCTGCAGGGTATGCTTCTACAATTCACCAAAACAATCAAGCGATGCTTCAAAAGAGCCCCTGATAGCTCATGTTTCCTCATAATCCCAGCTAACGAACAAGTTATTCTTCAGAAATGGAATCGGCATCTTAGAGCATTTTGAGTTTCATTTTAATGGACTGTTCTGATCTTTTATTCATTCCACCCTTCTCGAAAGAAAATATGCCCTGATTCTTTTGGACTATGGTCAGAATCAGATGCCCTGAAGCTAGCCATTTCCCTGGTCACCTAACACTATCCCTTCCTCAAGGAACACAATATCTTTCTCCGAGCTCAAGTCAAGACTGGGGTCAGCATCTAAATGGAGCTCGAGCTGAACCTGAGAATAACACTCATTGTTATGCATGATGACTTTTAGATTTCTCTTTCAAAATCTATGCATGTGACACACTCACATCACGCCAAAGTACGACAGATACATTTCACTCTCACAAGTGTGAGCTGTTGCATTTTGGTGAATTAAATCAGGACAGGACTTACACAGTAAATGGTAAAGGCTTGGAGAGTGTTGTAGAACAAAGGAAACTAGGAGTGCAGCTATATAGTTACATGAAAGTCCAGACACAGGTAGACAGAGTGGCGCAGAAGGCGTTTGGCACGTTTGCCTTCATCGATCACAGCCTTGATCATAGAGGTTGGGACATAATTTGCAACTGTACAGGTCATTGTGAGACCACATTTAGGGTATTGTGTGCAGTTATGGACACCCAGCTGCAGTGAGATTAAAATACTTATGGCCTTCTATGTTAAGATAGCATGATAAATGAACTGATAATTCTGTCAAAACGAGTTGAGCTTTCAAAATATTTACTTTGAATTTAATCACAAAATTAATGCATTAAATAAAAAAATCAACTTACATAATAACTGGCGGCACAGTTTCATAGCAGTAGAGCTATTGCCTCACAGTGCCAGAGACCTGAATCTGTCGGTACGGAGTTTGTACGTTCTCCCTGTGACCTGCGTGGGTTTTCTCCGAAAACATTTGGTTTCCTCCCACACTTCAAAAACGTACAGAATTCGTACAGACGTACAGAAAGGTTTGTAGGCTTCTCTACATTGGCGAGACCAAGAGCAGGCTGAACACCTCCGCTCAGTCAACATTAACCAAGCTGATCTCCTGGTGGCCTAGCACTTCAACTCCCCATCCCATTCCCAATTTGACCTATCTGTCCTGGGCCTCCTCCATTGTCAGAGTGAGGCCCAGCGTAAATTGGAGGAATAGCACCTCATATTTTGCTTGGGTAGTTTACACCCCAGCGGTATGAACATTGACTTCTCTAACTTCAGGTAGCCCTTGCTTTCTCTCTCCATCCCCTCCCCTTTCGGCCCCCAGCTGCCGATTCAGAAACTCCAAGCCGCTGAGAGTGTTCTTCCGTTCCGACATCGAAGTTTCGATCATCCTGGCGAGAAGGCCTGAACATCAGGCCGTCCGTGGCGGCAACTGCGGAGGGTTCCAAGGCCCCGACCACGGGTGAACAATGAGGAAGAGTGACTGAACTTTATCGTTGATTCCGCTGTTAGGGGATGTTTATGTTAAACTCTATCGTGTATTGTGTTCTTTTTACTCGTATGGCTGTATGATAACTCAAATCTGTACCAATTGTGGTATGTGACAATAAATGCAACTTGACTTGAACTTGAACTTCCCTGTTCTCCCACTAGTCTTACTGTCTCTGCCTACATTCTTTCTCTGTCCTGCCCCCTCCCCTGACATCAGTCTGAAGAAAGGTCTCGACCCAAAATGTCGCCAATTCCTTCTCTCCATAGATGCTGCCTCACCTGCTGAGTTACTCCAGCATTTTGTATCTACCTTGGTTTTACCAGCATCTGCAGTTCTTTCTTAAACAGGTTTGTAGGCTAATTGGCTCGGTATAAATTGTCCATAGTGTGTATACAGTAGTGTTAAAGTGCGGGAATTGTTCGTCGGTGCGGACACGGTGTGCCAAAGGGCCTGTTTCCGCGCTATATCTGTAAAGTAAGTTAAACAAAGATCAAAAACAAATTGAAAGCATAAAATAAAATTCAAATTAAATCATTGAACACACAATTAAAGCATCAAATTAATATTAGATTAAATCATTTAATACAAAATTAAAGCATCAAACACAAATCATAATAGACTTCATTAAAACATTCAATGCATTTTAGTCAAAGCCTCAAATAGAAATTAAATTAAAACATCCAACACAATTAGTGGCTTCCTATGTGCTGAAATCTTTCAGCCACCATAAAGTATTGAGGTAAACCACATTAATTTGATGTAGAATGGAAAACTGGGCAGTTCTCACAATCATTATGAGGGATTGCGTAAATTTAAAACTTAATTCTCTTGAGCAATGAAAATCTTTCAGGCTAAACTGATGCGTGGGAGTTCCAATGATTGAAAGCATTTAAAATCTAGTTTAGAATTGGGGGAATAAAGGTACAAACAGCAACTACTATTACTACTCGTTTATCAATCATAACCTGTCTAATTACGTCGGCACAGTTTTAATCTTTCACGGCAATATTTTGGGCATTGTTTGGAGATGGGGAACCAGCGTGTTAGACTATTGATCCAGAGACACGAGTTCATATACCACAATGCAGTTTGGAGAATTTAAATTCACAAGTTTCACAATTTATAGGAGTAGAATTAGGCCATTTGATCTACTACCCTTCACTGCCAAGCCTACTTGTACCCCCCCCCCCACGAGCCAGTGATTTAAAAAAAATCATGAATTCTCTGGTGTAAAATATTAACCCTGCATCTCTTCCCACAGATGCAGCCTGACCTACTGAGTAATTCCAGGTTGGCCTTGATTCAGGATCGGCCCCTGATTCAGTGGCAAATTAGGGATGGTCATTAAATATTGGCATTGGCAGAATGTTCACATCCTGTGAGCAAATTAACAAAAGTAAATTCAAATACAAATTCCCTGAGGTGAGAGGATAAAGATTTGAAAGAAACCGAGAGGCAATTTCTTCATTCAGACGGTGATGCATTTAGGGAACAAGCTGACATAGAAAGCTGCAGAGGCGGGTAGAATGGCGACGTTTAAAAAACATTTAGATTACTACATAGGTAAGATGGATTTTGATGGATATAGAAACATAGAAACATAGAAAATAGGTGCAGGAGTAGGCCATTCGGCCCTTCGAGCCTGCACCGCCATTCAATATGATCATGGCTGATCATCCAACTCAGTATCCTATGGGCTATATATGGGCAATTGGGACTAGCTCAGTTGTAAAACCTGGTTGACATAGACAAGTGTGGCTCCATGTGTCCATGCTACATGACAATGTGATTGCGCACATTCTTGCTACCTTAATGAATCACCTCAAAATTTCAACCCTGACATCTTCAATATCTTGGCCACACAATTTAATTGATCTAAACAACAGTCCCAATCGATTGTGGGATGACTTAGTAGGTGCATGTCCAGGGAGCAGCCATATTATTATTGTTGTTGTGTGACACACTGCAGAATAGTTGGGACTGTTCAAATAATATATTCACCATCCGCATGATCATATACTGTAGCAGGATCCTCGTGGCCTCAGGATGTCCCACCTTTTTTCCCACCTCTAACTTGATAATACTCCCTAACTATGAAATAGAACAACCAGCTATAACATGACCATATGTTGACGTTAATCTGTTAATCACCAACAAGGATTATTTATGACTCATAATGAATGCCTTCCAGTCACAAATGCAACCTATATATTAACTAGACTGAGTGGGACCCGTTGGGTCCAGTATTCACACAGGAGGGCTTGTCCCCCAACGCAATATTCCACCTCTCCACCAATTCCAATATTGGTGGCCAGTGTGGGGGGGGGGAGGGCTTTCTGGAGCACTGGTATGGGTGTTGTGGGCCTTAGGTACTGGTTCCCAGAGGGCTAGTATGAACATTGTGGGCCGAATGGATTCTTGGGCTTGTACATGCCTGATGAGCCAAAGGGACTTTAGAAAAAACAATCTGAGTGAAATCATTGAAAGGCACTTTTTGTGGACTTTTCCTGGCCTGGCACGAGCCTTTTGGGACAAAATGCTCCTCCTGTGCTAATACGGCATTTTGGGCAAAAGGGACTGGTTTTGGGGCTAATAGGGGCCTTGTGGGCCGAAATGTGGTTGCAGGTAGGCAAAGGTGGGAAGGCAGTTCACTCACTCACTCACGGCTGGTGGGCTGGCTGTTCACACACTCACGCACGGTTGGTGGGCTGGCAGTTCACTCACTCACGGCTGGTGGGATGGCAGTTACTCACTCATGGCTGGTGGGCTGGCAGTTACTCACTCATGGCTGGTGGGCTGGCTGTTGGTTGACTCATGGCTGGTGGGGTGGCAGTTGATTGACTCACGCCTCATGGGCTGGTAGCTGATTGACTCATGGCTGGTGGGCTGGCTGTTGATTGATTCATGGCTGGTGGGCTGGCTGTTCACTCACGGCTTTTCCTTGAAATTCCATTGCAAGCAGAGTGCAGGACACCAAATTCAATTTCATACCATTTAAGGCAGAGTGCAGGCCACCAAATTCTAATTCATACAATTTCAAGCAGAGTGCAGGCCACCAAATTCAAATCAAATTTTATTCCATTTCAAGCAGAGGGCAGGCCACAAAAGTAAAATTCAATTTCATTTCATTTCAAACAGAATGCAGGCCACCAAGCCCAAATTCAATTTCATTCCATTTCACGCAGGGTGCAGGCCACCAAATTCAAATTAATTTCATAGAATTTCAAGCGGAGTGCAGGCCACCAAATTGAAATTCATTTCATAACATTTCAACAGGGTGCAGGCCACCAAATTCAAATTAATTTAATTCCATTTCAAGCAGAGTGCAGGCCACCAAATTCAAATTAATTTCATTCCATTTCAAGTAGAGTGCAGGCCACCAAATTGAAATTCAATTTCATTCCATTTCAAGCAGAGTTCAGGCCACCAAATTGAAATTCAATTTCATTTCATTTCAAGCAGAATGCAGGCCACCAATTTCAAATTCATTTCATTGCATTTCAAGCAGCATACAGGCCATCAAATTGAAATTCAATTTCATTTCATTTCAAGCAGAATGCAGGCCACCAATTTCGAATTCATTTCATTGCATTTCAAGCAGCGTGCAGGCCACCAAATTCAAATTCAATTTCATTCCATTTCAAGCAGAGTGCAGGCCACTAAATTCACATTCATTTTATTCTATTTTCTTCAGAGTGCAGGCCACCAAATTCATTTCATACCATTTCAAGCAGATTGCAGGCCACCAAATTCATTTCATTCAATTTCAAGCAGGCGCAGGCGACCAAATTCAAAATCATTTCATACCATTTCAAGCGGAGTGTAGGCCACCAAATTCAAATTTATTTCATGACATTTCAAGCAGAGTGCAGGCCACCAAATTCAAATTTATTTCATTACATTTCAAGCAGAGTGCAGGCCACCAAATTCAAATTCAATTTCATTCAATTTCAAGCAGAATGCAGGCCACCAAATTCAAATTCAATTTCATTCCATTTCAAGCAGAGTGCGGGCCACCAAATTTAAATTCATTTGATTCCATTTCAAGCAGAGTCCAGGCCACCAAATTCATTTCATACCATTTCTAGAAGAGTGCATGCCACCAAATTCATTACATTCCATTTCAAGCAGAGTACAGGGCACCAAATTCATTTAATTCCATTTCAAAAAGAGTGCAGGCCACCAAATTCATTTCATACCATATCAAGCAGAGTGCAGGCCACCAAATTCAAATTCATTTCATAGCATTTCAAGCAGAGTGCAGGCCACCAAATTTAAATTTATTTCATTCCATTTCAAGCAGAGTGCAGGCCACCAAAATAATTTCATTCCATTTCTTGCAGAGTGCATGCCACCAAATTCAAATTCATTTCATAGCATTTCAAGCAGAGTACAGACCACCAAATTCAAATTCATTTCATAGCATTTCAAGTAGAGTGTAGGCCACCAAATTCATATTCATTTCATAGCATTTCAAGCAGAGTGCTGGCCACCAAATTCAAATTATTTTCATTCCATTTCATGCAGAGTGCAGGCCACCAAATTCAAAGTCAATTTCATTTCATTTCATGCAGAGTGCAGGCCACCAAATTCATTACATAGCATTTCAAGCAGAGTGCAGGCGACCAAATTTAAATTAATTTCATAGCATTTCAAGCAGAGTGTAGGCCACCAATTTCAAATTCATTTCATTACATTTCAAGCAGAGTGCAGGCCACCAAATTCAAATTCAATTTCATTCAACTTCAAGCAGAATGCAGGCCACCAAATTCAAATTCAATTTCATTCCATTTCAAGCAGAGTGCGGGCCACCAAATTTAAATTCATTTGATTCCATTTCAAGCAGAGTCCAGGCCACCAAATTCATTTCATACCATTTCTAGAAGAGTGCATGCCACCAAATTCATTACATTCCATTTCAAGCAGAGTACAGGGCACCAAATTCATTTAATTCCATTTCAAAAAGAGTGCAGGCCACCAAAATAATTTCATACCATTTCTAGCAGAGTGCATGCCACCAAATTCAAATTCATTTCATAGCATTTCAAGCAGAGTGCAGGCCACCAAATTTAAATTTATTTCATTCCATTTCAAGCAGAGTACAGGGCACCAAATTCATTTAATTCCATTTCAAAAAGAGTGCAGGCCACCAAATTCATTTCATACCATATCAAGCAGAGTGCAGGCCTCCAAATTCAAATTCATTTCATAGCATTTCAAGCAGAGTGCAGGCCACCAAATTTAAATTTATTTCATTCCATTTCAAGCAGAGTGCAGGCCACCAAAATAATTTCATACCATTTCTAGCTGAGTGCATGCCACCAAATTCAAATTCATTTCATAGCATTTCAAGCAGAGTACAGACCACCAAATTCAAATTCATTTCATAGCATTTCAAGTAGAGTGTAGCCCACCAAATTCATATTCATTTCATAGCATTTCAAGCAGAGTGCTGGCCACCAAATTCAAATTATTTTCATTCCATTTCATGCAGAGTGCAGGCCACCAAATTCAAAGTCAATTTCATTTCATTTCATTTCATGCAGAGTGCAGGCCACCAAATTCATTACATAGCATTTCAAGCAGAGTGCAGGCGACCAAATTTAAATTAATTTCATAGCATTTCAAGCAGAGTGTAGGCCACCAATTTCAAATTCATTTCATAGCATTTCAAGCAGAGTGCAGGCCACCAAATTCTAATTCATTTCATTCCATTTCAAGCAGAGTGCAGGCCACTAAATTCAAATTCATTTCATTCCATTTCAAGCAGTGTGCAGGCCACCAAATTCAAATTCATTTCATTCCATTTCAAGCACAATGTAGGCCACCAAAATCATTTCATACCATTTCTAGCAGAGTGCATGCCACCTAATTCAAATTCATTTCATAGCATTTCAAGCAGAGTACAGGCCACCAAATTCAAATTCATTTCATAGCATGTCAAGCAGAGTGTAGGCCACCAATTTCAAATTAATTTCATAGCATTTCAAGCAGAGTGTAAGCCACCAAATTTATTTCATTCCATTTCAAGACGAGTGCAGACCACCAAATTCATTTCATTCCATTTCAAGCAGAGTGCAGGCCACCAAATTCAAATTCAATTTCATTCAATTTCAAGCAGAGTGTAGGCCATCGTTCAAATTCAATTTCATTCCATTTCTAGCAAAGTACAGGCCACCTAGATCACATTCATTTCATACCATTTCAAGCAGAATACAGGTCACCAAATTTAAATTCAGTTCATACCATTTCAAGCAGAGTGCAGGCCACCAAATTCAAATTCATTTCATTCCATTTCAAGCAAAGTACAGGCCACCAAATACAAATTCATTTCATACCATTTCAAGCAGAGTGCAAGCCTCCAAATTCATTTCATACTATTTCACGCAGAGTGTAGGCCACCAAATTCATTTCATACCATTTCAAGCAGATTGCAGGCCACCAAATTCATTTCATTCAATTTCAAGCAGGCGCAGGTGACCAAATTCAAAATCATTTCATACCATTTCAAGCGGAGTGTAGGCCACCAAATTCAAATTTATTTCATTACATTTCAAGCAGAGCGCAGGCCACCAAATTCAAATTTATTTCATTACATTTCAAGCAGAGTGCAGGCCACCAAATTCAAATTCAATTTCATTCAACTTCAAGCAGAATGCAGGCCACCAAATTCAAATTCAATTTCATTCCATTTCAAGCAGAGTGCGGGCCACCAAATTTAAATTCATTTGATTCCATTTCAAGCAGAGTCCAGGCCACCAAATTCATTTCATACCATTTCTAGAAGAGTGCATGCCACCAAATTCATTACATTCCATTTCAAGCAGAGTACAGGGCACCAAATTCATTTAATTCCATTTCAAAAAGAGTGCAGGCCACCAAAATAATTTCATACCATTTCTAGCAGAGTGCATGCCACCAAATTCAAATTCATTTCATAGCATTTCAAGCAGAGTGCAGGCCACCAAATTTAAATTTATTTCATTCCATTTCAAGCAGAGTACAGGGCACCAAATTCATTTAATTCCATTTCAAAAAGAGTGCAGGCCACCAAATTCATTTCATACCATATCAAGCAGAGTGCAGGCCTCCAAATTCAAATTCATTTCATAGCATTTCAAGCAGAGTGCAGGCCACCAAATTTAAATTTATTTCATTCCATTTCAAGCAGAGTGCAGGCCACCAAAATAATTTCATACCATTTCTAGCTGAGTGCATGCCACCAAATTCAAATTCATTTCATAGCATTTCAAGCAGAGTACAGACCACCAAATTCAAATTCATTTCATAGCATTTCAAGTAGAGTGTAGCCCACCAAATTCATATTCATTTCATAGCATTTCAAGCAGAGTGCTGGCCACCAAATTCAAATTATTTTCATTCCATTTCATGCAGAGTGCAGGCCACCAAATTCAAAGTCAATTTCATTTCATTTCATTTCATGCAGAGTGCAGGCCACCAAATTCATTACATAGCATTTCAAGCAGAGTGCAGGCGACCAAATTTAAATTAATTTCATAGCATTTCAAGCAGAGTGTAGGCCACCAATTTCAAATTCATTTCATAGCATTTCAAGCAGAGTGCAGGCCACCAAATTCTAATTCATTTCATTCCATTTCAAGCAGAGTGCAGGCCACTAAATTCAAATTCATTTCATTCCATTTCAAGCAGTGTGCAGGCCACCAAATTCAAATTCATTTCATTCCATTTCAAGCACAATGTAGGCCACCAAAATCATTTCATACCATTTCTAGCAGAGTGCATGCCACCTAATTCAAATTCATTTCATAGCATTTCAAGCAGAGTACAGGCCACCAAATTCAAATTCATTTCATAGCATGTCAAGCAGAGTGTAGGCCACCAATTTCAAATTAATTTCATAGCATTTCAAGCAGAGTGTAAGCCACCAAATTTATTTCATTCCATTTCAAGACGAGTGCAGACCACCAAATTCATTTCATTCCATTTCAAGCAGAGTGCAGGCCACCAAATTCAAATTCAATTTCATTCAATTTCAAGCAGAGTGTAGGCCATCGTTCAAATTCAATTTCATTCCATTTCTAGCAAAGTACAGGCCACCTAGATCACATTCATTTCATACCATTTCAAGCAGAATACAGGTCACCAAATTTAAATTCAGTTCATACCATTTCAAGCAGAGTGCAGGCCACCAAATTCAAATTCATTTCATTCCATTTCAAGCAAAGTACAGGCCACCAAATACAAATTCATTTCATACCATTTCAAGCAGAGTGCAAGCCTCCAAATTCATTTCATACTATTTCACGCAGAGTGTAGGCCACCAAATTCATTTCATACCATTTCAAGCAGATTGCAGGCCACCAAATTCATTTCATTCAATTTCAAGCAGGCGCAGGTGACCAAATTCAAAATCATTTCATACCATTTCAAGCGGAGTGTAGGCCACCAAATTCAAATTTATTTCATTACATTTCAAGCAGAGCGCAGGCCACCAAATTCAAATTTATTTCATTACATTTCAAGCAGAGTGCAGGCCACCAAATTCAAATTCAATTTCATTCAACTTCAAGCAGAATGCAGGCCACCAAATTCAAATTCAATTTCATTCCATTTCAAGCAGAGTGCGGGCCACCAAATTTAAATTCATTTGATTCCATTTCAAGCAGAGTCCAGGCCACCAAATTCATTTCATACCATTTCTAGAAGAGTGCATGCCACCAAATTCATTACATTCCATTTCAAGCAGAGTACAGGGCACCAAATTCATTTAATTCCATTTCAAAAAGAGTGCAGGCCACCAAAATAATTTCATACCATTTCTAGCAGAGTGCATGCCACCAAATTCAAATTCATTTCATAGCATTTCAAGCAGAGTGCAGGCCACCAAATTTAAATTTATTTCATTCCATTTCAAGCAGAGTACAGGGCACCAAATTCATTTAATTCCATTTCAAAAAGAGTGCAGGCCACCAAATTCATTTCATACCATATCAAGCAGAGTGCAGGCCTCCAAATTCAAATTCATTTCATAGCATTTCAAGCAGAGTGCAGGCCACCAAATTTAAATTTATTTCATTCCATTTCAAGCAGAGTGCAGGCCACCAAAATAATTTCATACCATTTCTAGCTGAGTGCATGCCACCAAATTCAAATTCATTTCATAGCATTTCAAGCAGAGTACAGACCACCAAATTCAAATTCATTTCATAGCATTTCAAGTAGAGTGTAGCCCACCAAATTCATATTCATTTCATAGCATTTCAAGCAGAGTGCTGGCCACCAAATTCAAATTATTTTCATTCCATTTCATGCAGAGTGCAGGCCACCAAATTCAAAGTCAATTTCATTTCATTTCATTTCATGCAGAGTGCAGGCCACCAAATTCATTACATAGCATTTCAAGCAGAGTGCAGGCGACCAAATTTAAATTAATTTCATAGCATTTCAAGCAGAGTGTAGGCCACCAATTTCAAATTCATTTCATAGCATTTCAAGCAGAGTGCAGGCCACCAAATTCTAATTCATTTCATTCCATTTCAAGCAGAGTGCAGGCCACTAAATTCAAATTCATTTCATTCCATTTCAAGCAGTGTGCAGGCCACCAAATTCAAATTCATTTCATTCCATTTCAAGCACAATGTAGGCCACCAAAATCATTTCATACCATTTCTAGCAGAGTGCATGCCACCTAATTCAAATTCATTTCATAGCATTTCAAGCAGAGTACAGGCCACCAAATTCAAATTCATTTCATAGCATGTCAAGCAGAGTGTAGGCCACCAATTTCAAATTAATTTCATAGCATTTCAAGCAGAGTGTAAGCCACCAAATTTATTTCATTCCATTTCAAGACGAGTGCAGACCACCAAATTCATTTCATTCCATTTCAAGCAGAGTGCAGGCCACCAAATTCAAATTCAATTTCATTCAATTTCAAGCAGAGTGTAGGCCATCGTTCAAATTCAATTTCATTCCATTTCTAGCAAAGTACAGGCCACCTAGATCACATTCATTTCATACCATTTCAAGCAGAATACAGGTCACCAAATTTAAATTCAGTTCATACCATTTCAAGCAGAGTGCAGGCCACCAAATTCAAATTCATTTCATTCCATTTCAAGCAAAGTACAGGCCACCAAATACAAATTCATTTCATACCATTTCAAGCAGAGTGCAAGCCTCCAAATTCATTTCATACTATTTCACGCAGAGTGTAGGCCACCAAATTCATTTCATACCATTTCAAGCAGATTGCAGGCCACCAAATTCATTTCATTCAATTTCAAGCAGGCGCAGGTGACCAAATTCAAAATCATTTCATACCATTTCAAGCGGAGTGTAGGCCACCAAATTCAAATTTATTTCATTACATTTCAAGCAGAGCGCAGGCCACCAAATTCAAATTTATTTCATTACATTTCAAGCAGAGTGCAGGCCACCAAATTCAAATTCAATTTCATTCAACTTCAAGCAGAATGCAGGCCACCAAATTCAAATTCAATTTCATTCCATTTCAAGCAGAGTGCGGGCCACCAAATTTAAATTCATTTGATTCCATTTCAAGCAGAGTCCAGGCCACCAAATTCATTTCATACCATTTCTAGAAGAGTGCATGCCACCAAATTCATTACATTCCATTTCAAGCAGAGTACAGGGCACCAAATTCATTTAATTCCATTTCAAAAAGAGTGCAGGCCACCAAAATAATTTCATACCATTTCTAGCAGAGTGCATGCCACCAAATTCAAATTCATTTCATAGCATTTCAAGCAGAGTGCAGGCCACCAAATTTAAATTTATTTCATTCCATTTCAAGCAGAGTACAGGGCACCAAATTCATTTAATTCCATTTCAAAAAGAGTGCAGGCCACCAAATTCATTTCATACCATATCAAGCAGAGTGCAGGCCTCCAAATTCAAATTCATTTCATAGCATTTCAAGCAGAGTGCAGGCCACCAAATTTAAATTTATTTCATTCCATTTCAAGCAGAGTGCAGGCCACCAAAATAATTTCATACCATTTCTAGCTGAGTGCATGCCACCAAATTCAAATTCATTTCATAGCATTTCAAGCAGAGTACAGACCACCAAATTCAAATTCATTTCATAGCATTTCAAGTAGAGTGTAGCCCACCAAATTCATATTCATTTCATAGCATTTCAAGCAGAGTGCTGGCCACCAAATTCAAATTATTTTCATTCCATTTCATGCAGAGTGCAGGCCACCAAATTCAAAGTCAATTTCATTTCATTTCATTTCATGCAGAGTGCAGGCCACCAAATTCATTACATAGCATTTCAAGCAGAGTGCAGGCGACCAAATTTAAATTAATTTCATAGCATTTCAAGCAGAGTGTAGGCCACCAATTTCAAATTCATTTCATAGCATTTCAAGCAGAGTGCAGGCCACCAAATTCTAATTCATTTCATTCCATTTCAAGCAGAGTGCAGGCCACTAAATTCAAATTCATTTCATTCCATTTCAAGCAGTGTGCAGGCCACCAAATTCAAATTCATTTCATTCCATTTCAAGCACAATGTAGGCCACCAAAATCATTTCATACCATTTCTAGCAGAGTGCATGCCACCTAATTCAAATTCATTTCATAGCATTTCAAGCAGAGTACAGGCCACCAAATTCAAATTCATTTCATAGCATGTCAAGCAGAGTGTAGGCCACCAAATTCAAATTCATTTCATAGCATTTCAAGCAGAGTGCAGGCCACCAAATTTAAATTTATTTCATTCCATTTCAAGACGAGTGCAGACCACCAAATTCATTTCATTCCATTTCAAGCAGAGTGCAGGCCACCAAATTCAAATTCAATTTCATTCAATTTCAAGCAGAGTGTAGGCCATCGATCAAATTCAATTTCATTCCATTTCTAGCAAAGTACAGGCCACCTAGATCACATTCATTTCATACCATTTCAAGCAGAATACAGGTCACCAAATTTAAATTCAGTTCATACCATTTCAAGCAGAGTGCAGGCCACCAAATTCAAATTCATTTCATTCCATTTCAAGCAAAGTACAGGCCACCAAATACAAATTCATTTCATACCATTTCAAGCAGAGTGCAAGCCTCCAAATTCATTTCATACTATTTCACGCAGAGTGTAGGCCACCAAATTCATTTCATACCATTTCAAGCAGATTGCAGGCCACCAAATTCATTTCATTCAATTTCAAGCAGGCGCAGGTGACCAAATTCAAAATCATTTCATACCATTTCAAGCGGAGTGTAGGCCACCAAATTCAAATTTATTTCATTACATTTCAAGCAGAGCGCAGGCCACCAAATTCAAATTTATTTCATTACATTTCAAGCAGAGTGCAGGCCACCAAATTCAAATTCAATTTCATTCAACTTCAAGCAGAATGCAGGCCACCAAATTCAAATTCAATTTCATTCCATTTCAAGCAGAGTGCGGGCCACCAAATTTAAATTCATTTGATTCCATTTCAAGCAGAGTCCAGGCCACCAAATCATTTCATACCATTTCTAGAAGAGTGCATGCCACCAAATTCATTACATTCCATTTCAAGCAGAGTGCAGGGCACCAAATTCATTTAATTCCATTTCAAAAAGAGTGCAGGCCACCAAATTAATTTCATACCATATCAAGCAGAGTGCAGGCCACCAAATTCAAATTCATTTCATAGCATTTCAAGCAGAGTGCAGGCCACCAAATTTAAATTTATTTCATTCCATTTCAAGCAGAGTGCAGGGCACCAAATTTATTTAATTCCATTTCAAAAAGAGTGCAGGCCACCAAATTCATTTCATACCATATCAAGCAGAGTGCAGGCCACCAAATTCAAATTCATTTCATAGCATTTCAAGCAGAGTGCAGGCCACCAAATTTAAATTTATTTCATTCCATTTCAAGCAGAGTGCAGGCCACCAAAATAATTTCATACCATTTCTAGCAGAGTGCATGCCACCAAATTCAAATTCATTTCATAGCATTTCAAGCAGAGTACAGACCACCAAATTCAAATTCATTTCATAGCATTTCAAGTAGAGTGTAGGCCACCAAATTCATATTCATTTCATAGCATTTCAAGCAGAGTGCTGGCCACCAAATTCAAATTATTTTCATTCCATTTCATGCAGAGTGCAGGCCACCAAATTCAAAGTCAATTTCATTTCATTTCATGCAGAGTGCAGGCCACCAAATTCATTACATAGCATTTCAAGCAGAGTGCAGGCGACCAAATTTAAATTAATTTCATAGCATTTCAAGCAGAGTGTAGGCCACCAATTTCAAATTCATTTCATAGCATTTCAAGCAGAGTGCAGGCCACCAAATTCTAATTCATTTCATTCCATTTCAAGCAGAGTGCAGGCCACTAAATTCAAATTCATTTCGTTCCATTTCAAGCAGTGTGCAGGCCACCAAATTCAAATTCATTTCATTCCATTTCAAGCACAATGTAGGCCACCAAAATCATTTCATACCATTTCTAGCAGAGTGCATGCCACCTAATTCAAATTCATTTCACAGCATTTCAAGCAGAGTACAGGCCACCAAATTCAAATTCATTTCATAGCATGTCAAGCAGAGTGTAGGCCACCAATTTCAAATTCATTTCATAGCATTTCAAGCAGAGTGTAAGCCACCAAATTTATTTCATTCCATTTCAAGACGAGTGCAGACCACCAAATTCATTTCATTCCATTTCAAGCAGAGTGCATGCCACCAAATTCAAATTCAATTTCATTCAATTTCAAGCAGAGTGTAGGCCATCGTTCAAATTCAATTTCATTCCATTTCTAGCAAAGTACAGGCCACCTAGATCACATTCATTTCATACCATTTCAAGCAGAATACAGGTCACCAAATTTAAATTCAGTTCATACCATTTCAAGCAGAGTGCAGGCCACCAAATTCAAATTCATTTCATTCCATTTCAAGCAAAGTACAGGCCACCAAATACAAATTCATTTCATACCATTTCAAGCAGAGTGCAAGCCTCCAAATTCATTTCATACTATTTCACGCAGAGTGTAGGCCACCAAATTCATTTCATACCATTTCAAGCAGATTGCAGGCCACCAAATTCATTTCATTCAATTTCAAGCAGGCGCAGGTGACCAAATTCAAAATCATTTCATACCATTTCAAGCGGAGTGTAGGCCACCAAATTCAAATTTATTTCATTACATTTCAAGCAGAGCGCAGGCCACCAAATTCAAATTTATTTCATTACATTTCAAGCAGAGTGCAGGCCACCAAATTCAAATTCAATTTCATTCAACTTCAAGCAGAATGCAGGCCACCAAATTCAAATTCAATTTCATTCCATTTCAAGCAGAGTGCGGGCCACCAAATTTAAATTCATTTGATTCCATTTCAAGCAGAGTCCAGGCCACCAAATCATTTCATACCATTTCTAGAAGAGTGCATGCCACCAAATTCATTACATTCCATTTCAAGCAGAGTGCAGGGCACCAAATTCATTTAATTCCATTTCAAGACGAGTGCAGGCCACCAAATTCATTTCATTCCATATCAAGCAGAGTGCAGGCCACCAAATTCAAATTCAATTTCATTCAATTTCAAGCAGAGTGTAGGCCATCGTTCAAATTCAATTTCATTCCATTTCTAGCAAAGTACAGGCCACCTAAATCACATTCATTTCATACCATTTCAAGCAGAATACAGGTCACCAAATTCAAACTCATTTCATAGCATTTCAAGCAGTGCAGGCCACCAAATTTAAATTCAGTTCATACCATTTCAAGCAGAGTGCAGGCCACCAAATTCAAATTCATTTCATTCCATTTCAAGCAGAGTACAGGCCACCAAATACAAATTCATTTCATACCATTTCAAACAGAGTGCAAGCCTCCAAATTCATTTCATACTATTTCACGCAGAGTGCAGGCCACCAAATTCATTTCATACCATTTCAAGCAGATTGCAGGCCACCAAATTCATTTCATTCAATTTCAAGCAGGCGCAGGCGACCAAATTCAAAATCATTTCATACCATTTCAAGCGGAGTGTAGGCCACCGAATTCAAATTTATTTCATTACATTTCAAGCAGAGTGCAGGCCACCAAATTCAAATTTATTTAATTACATTTCAAGCAGAGTCCAGGCCACCAAATTCATTTCATACCATTTCTAGAAGAGTGCATGCCACCAAATTCATTACATTCCATTTCAAGCAGAGTGCAGGGCACCAAATTCATTTAATTCCATTTCAAAAAGAGTGCAGGCCACCAAATTCATTTCATACCATATCAAGCAGAGTGCAGGCCACCAAATTCAAATTCATTTCATAGCATTTCAAGCAGAGTGCAGGCCACCAAATTTAAATTTATTTCATTCCATTTCAAGCAGAGTGCAGGCCACCAAAATAATTTCATACCATTTCTAGCAGAGTGCATGCCACCAAATTCAAATTCATTTTATAGCATTTCAAGCAGAGTACAGACCACCAAATTCAAATTCATTTCATAGCATTTCAAGCAGAGTGTAGGCCACCAAATTCATATTCATTTCATAGCATTTCAAGCAGAGTGCTGGCCACCAAATTCAAATTATTTTCATTCCATTTCATGCAGAGTGCAGGCCACCAAATTCAAAGTCAATTTCATTTCATTTCATGCAGAGTGCAGGCCACCAAATTCATTACATAGCATTTCAAGCAGAGTGCAGGCGACCAAATTTAAATTAATTTCATAGCATTTCAAGCAGAGTGTAGGCCACCAATTTCAAATTCATTTCATAGCATTTCAAGCAGAGTGCAGGCCACCAAATTCTAATTCTTCATTCCATTTCAAGCAGAATGCAGGCCACTAAATTCAAATTCATTTCATTCCATTTCAAGCAGTGTGCAGGCCACCAAATTCAAATTCATTTCATTCCATTTCAAGCACAATGCAGGCCACCAAAATCATTTCATACCATTTCTAGCAGAGTGCATGCCACCTAATTCAAATTCATTTCATACCATATCAAGCAGAGTGCAGGCCACCAAATTCAAATTCATTTCATAGCATTTCAAGCAGAGTGCAGGCCACCAAATTTAAATTTATTTCATTCCATTTCAAGCAGAGTGCAGGCCACCAAAATAATTTCATACCATTTCTAGCAGAGTGCATGCCACCAAATTCAAATTCATTTTATAGCATTTCAAGCAGAGTACAGACCACCAAATTCAAATTCATTTCATAGCATTTCAAGCAGAGTGTAGGCCACCAAATTCATATTCATTTCATAGCATTTCAAGCAGAGTGCTGGCCACCAAATTCAAATTATTTTCATTCCATTTCATGCAGAGTGCAGGCCACCAAATTCAAAGTCAATTTCATTTCATTTCATGCAGAGTGCAGGCCACCAAATTCATTACATACCATTTCAAGCAGAGTGCAGGCGACCAAATTTAAATTAATTTCATAGCATTTCAAGCAGAGTGTAGGCCACCAATTTCAAATTCATTTCATAGCATTTCAAGCAGAGTGCAGGCCACTAAATTCAAATTCATTTCATTCCATTTCAAGCAGTGTGCAGGCCACCAAATTCAAATTCATTTCATTTCAAGCACAATGCAGGCCACCAAAATCATTTCATACCATTTCTAGCAGAGTGCATGCCACCTAATTCAAATTCATTTCATAGCATTTCAAGCAAAGTACAGGCCACCAAATTCAAATTAATTTCATAGCATTTCAAGCAGAGTGTAGGCCACCAATTTCAAATTAATTTCATAGCATTTCAAGCAGAGTGTAAGCCACCAAATTTATTTCATTCCATTTCAAGCAGAGTGCAGGCCACCAAATTCAAATACAATTTCATTCAATTTCAAGCAGAGTGTAGGCCATCAAGTTCAAATTCAATTTCATTCCATTTCTAGCAAAGTACAGGCCACCTAAATCACATTCATTTCATACCATTTCAAGCAGAATACAGGTCACCAAATTCAAACTCATTTCATAGCATTTCAAGCAGAGCAGGCCACCAAATTTAAATTCACTTCATACCATTTCAAGCAGAGTGCAGGCCACCAAATTCAAATTCATTTCATTCCATTTCAAGCAGAGTACAGGCCACCAAATACAAATTCATTTCATACCATTTCAAGCAGAGTGCAAGCCTCCAAATTCATTTCATACTATTTCACGCAGTGTGCAGGGTACCAATTCATTTCATTTCAAGCAGAGTTCAGTTCACTCACGGCGTAGACTCACAGTTCTGAACTCAACTCTCACTCACGGTCTTCCAGGGTGACTGGCTCACGTCCGGCCTCCAGGGCTTTATACTCCTGCCCCCCTGGAAGGGGCGTTACCTTCATCATGGTGATTAACAGGCGAGAGGACCGATAAGCTGATCTCAAGATTTTTAACACATTCAAAACTTATTTACTTTTCATCGATTGGAAAAATCCTCAGGGCTGTCTCAGCGGAGGAAGACTGTGAGTAAGATGGCCAAAGATCATAGTGATATATACAGCGCAGACAGGAGGTGGTCTAGATGAGACTTTTAGTTATATAGATGTTCCTGCTCATTAAGCAAGGTACAGTTCAGATTATCACCAGTAGATAGTTTAACATCATGTCAAGGCATGTCCTCCTGTCCATCTCAAGTGGAATGGAAGGTGAGAATATTTCTAGTTCCAGCATAGATTCATCTGATGGAACTGATGTCTGGGAATCAGACAAAGATATGGTACAGAAGCAGGCGTTTCAGCCCATCGAGTTCACATCATGAATGAATGAATACTTATAAACATCAAACCTCCATTTTTACTCCATTTCACCCTAACCCATTTCATTCTCCACACATTCCCATCAATCCCTTGAAATTCACCCCCTCCTACACGTCAAATTAAAATGACGAGTGGAAAGTTCAGGATTCAGAATGTGCAAAGATTGGGGAGGGGAAGGGTGGGAGCGAAGGGGAATCAATCTACCACACGACCAAACGGGGAGAAGTTGTACAGTTTGATAGCCACACGGAAAAAGGATCTCCTTGTGGCATCTGTGCTGCATCTTGGTGGAACTAGCCTGTTGCTGAAGGTGCTCCACAAGTTGACCAGTGTGTCATGGAGAGGTGAGCCGTATTGTCCAAGATGCTCTGCAGTTTGAGGATCACCCTCCTCTCCAAGACCACCTCCAGTAAATCCAACACCACCCCCAGGATGGAGTCAGCACTTCCTGATGAGCTTGTTAATTTTGTTGCCGTTCGTGGTCTTCGTCCTGCTACCCCAGCACATGACAGTGAAGAAGATGGCACTGGCCACCAGCGTTTGCTGCCCTGTGCACATAATTGATCCATTCCATGCCTGGAATTCAGCAAATTCAGCCGCAGCAAAGTTCTTCCCATTGTATTTCCACAAGAAACTCTGGGAAATGATGTGCAAAAAATATTGGTGTCAAGATTGGTCGGAAGAAACTGCAGATGCTGGTTCACACCAAAGATAGACACAAAATGCTGGAGGAAGTCAGCGAGACAGGTTGCAGCTCTGGAGAAAAGGAATTGCTGACAGTCCTGGTTGAGACACTTCTTGAGACAGCTTGAGTTTTGAAATTGTCACTTGAACTGTGTAAGTATCCATAGGACTAGCCTATACCCAACTGCAATGACAATCTGTTGAAAGTCATGATAGTTTATGCCAGGAAAGGATCTGTGATATTTTGTCTCCCAATATCGCATCCAATGTTTGTTTGGCCAGGATATTTTGTAGCTTCTGGTTGAATTTTCTGATGCTCCGACATCAGGTACAACCCTTCACAATGTTCTCCAATTCCAGTTCACCAGATAAAACTTGGTAGACACAAAAAGCTGGAGTAACTCAGCGGGACAGGCAACATCACTGGAGAGAAGGAATGGGTGACGTATCGGGTCGAGTCGCTTATTCAGAGTCTGAAGAAGGGTCTCGACCCGAAACATCAACCATTCCTTCTCTCCAGAGATGCTGCCTGTCCCGTTGAGTTACTCCAGCTTTTTGAGTCTATCTTCGGTTTAAACCAGCATCTGCAGTTCCTTCTTGCACAGATAAAAATTGGTATTGGTTTTGGTGTCACTATTGGTTTACAATTGTCAACTGCATGATAAAGTGATAAAACACAAAACAGTGTGCTATCCAGGCAGATTATAACATACAGTGCCCTGCATAATGTTTGGGACAAAGACCCACTATTTATTTATTTGCCTCTCTACACCACAATTTGCGATTTGTAATAGAAAAAAATTACATGTGGTTAAAGTGCACATTGTCAGGTTGTATTAAAGGCCATTTCTTATACATTTTGGTTTCACCGTGTAGAAATTACAACTATGTTTATACATAGTCCCCCCATTTCAGGGCGCCATAATGTTTGGGACACATAGCTGCACAGGTGTTTGTAATTGCTCAGGTGTGTTTAAATGCCTCCTTATTGCAGGTATAAGAGAGCATGGCATCTAGTCTTTCCTCCAGTCTTTCCATCATATTTGGAAACTTTTATTGCTGTTTATCAACATGAGGACCAAAGTTGTGTCAATGAAAGTCAAAGAAGCCATTATGAGACTGAGAAACAAGAATAAAACTGTTAGAGACATCAGCCAAACCTTAGGCTTACCAAAATCAACTGTTTGGAACATCATTAAGAAGAAAGAGAGCACTGGTGAGCTTACTATTCGCAAAGGGACTGGCAGGCCAAGGAAGACCTCCACAGCAGATGATAAAAGAATTCTCTCTATAATAAAGAAAAATCCCCAAATACCTGTCCGACAGATCAGAAACACTCTTCAGGAGTCAGGTGTAGATTTGTCAATGACCACTGTCCTCAGAAGACTTTGTGAACAGAAATACAGAGGCTACACTGCAAGATGCAAACCACTGGTTAGCCGCAAAAATAGGATGGCCAGGTTACAGTTTGCCAAGAAGTACTTAAAAGAGCAACCACAGTTCTGCAAAAGGTCTTGTGAACAGATGAGATGAAGATTAACCTATATCAGAGTGATGGCAAGAGCAAAGTATGGAGGAGAGAAGGAACTGCCCAAGACCCAAAACATACCACCTCATCTGTGAAACACGGTGGTAGGGGTGTTAAGGTCTGGTCATGTATGGCTGCTAAAGGTACTGGCTGACTAATCTTCATTGATGATACAACTGCTGATGGTAGCAGCATAATGAATTCTGAAGTGTATAGACACATCCTATCTGCTCAAGTTCAAACAAATGCCTGAAAGCTCAATGGCCGGCGGTTCATTCTACAGCAAGACAATGACCCCAAACATACTGCTAAAGCACCAAAGGAGTATTTCTAAGCTAAAAAATGGTCAATTCTTGAGTGGCCAAGTCAATTACCCGATCTGAACTCAATTGAGCATGCCTTTTATATGCTGAAGAGAAAACTGAAGGGGTCTAGCCCCCAAAACAAGCATAAGCTAAAGATGGCTGCAATGCTCTTTGTTCTGTTTCACAGAGATATGGCTCACCGCCAGCTCCCCAGACTCAGCGGTCCAGCCTGAAGGGTTCTCCATCCACCGTATGGACCTACGCAGGCATCTGGGAAAGGGAGAGCAGGGGGCGTCTGCCTCATGGTCAACTCTTCGTGGTGCTCAGACGTGGCGGTCCTATCCAACTCCTGTTCGCTACACCTCGAACATCTGGCGATGAAGTGCCACCCCTTCTACCTACCGAGGGAATTCACCTCCATCATCCTGACCACAGTCTACATCCCACCCCAGGCAGATATCCGTCTGGCACTGGAGGAGCTGCACGCCATGGTCAACAAGCACCAGACAGCTTACCCCGAGGCATTTACCACCGTAGCAGGGGACTTCAACAAAGCCCACCTGAAGAAATCGCTCCCTAACTTCCACCAACATGTCTCCTGCAGCACCAGAGGACCCTTGACCACCGCTACACGTCCATCAAAGACGTCTATCGCTTTATCCCTCGCCCTCACTTTGGAAAATCCGACCATTCAGTGGTGCAGCTTCTTCCTTCATACAGGCAGCAACTGAAACATAGAAACATAGAAAATAGGAGCAGGAGGAGGCCATTCGGCCATTCGAGCCAGCACCGACATTCATTGTTATCATGGCTGATCGTCCCCTATCAATAACCCATGCCTGCCTTCTCCCCATATCCCTTGACTTCAGTAGCCCCTAGAGCTCCATCTAACTCTCTCTTAATTCCATCCAGTGACTTGGCCTCCACTGCCCTCTGTGGCAGGGAATTCCATAAATTCACAACTCTCTGAGTGAAAAAGTTTTTTCTCACCACAGTCTTAAATGCCCTCCCCTTTATTCTAAGACTGTGGCCCCTGTTTCTGGACTCGCCCAACATTGGGAACATTTTTCCTGCATCTAGCTTGTCCAGTCCTTTTATAATTTTATATGTTTCTATAACATACCCTCTCATCCTTCCAAACTCCAGTGGACACAAGCCTAGTCTTTTCAATCTTTCCTCATATGACAGTCCCGCCATCCCAGGGATCAATCTCGTGAACCTACGCTGCACTGCCTCAATCACAAGGATGTCCTTCCTCAAATTAGGAGACCAAAACTGTACACAATACTCCAGATGTGGTCTCACCAGAGCCCTATACAACTGCAGACGAACCTCTTTACTCCTATACTGAAATCCTCTTGTTATGAAGGCCAACATTCCATTAGCTTTCTTCACTGCCTGCTGTACCTGTAAGCCAACTTTCAATGACTGGTGTAAAAGGACGACCAGGTCTCGCTGCACCTCCCCCTTACCTAACCTTACCCTATTGAGATAAAAATCTGCCCCCTTGTTTTTGCCGCCAAAGTGGGTAACCTCACATTTATCTATATTATATTGCATCTGCCACGCATCTTCCCACTCACTCAACCTGTCCAGGTCACCCTGCAACCTCCTAACATCCTCTTCACAGTTCACACTGCCACCCAGCTTTGTGTCATCCGCAAACTTGCTAATGTTGCTCCTAATTCCCTCTTCCAAATCATTAATATATATGGTAAACGGTTGCGGCCCCAACACCGAGCCTTGCAGCACTCCACTCGCAAATGCCTGCCATTCTGAAAAGGACCCGTTCACTCCTACTCTTTGCTTTCGGTCTGCCAACCAATTTTCTATCCATGTCATCACCCTACCCCCAATACCATGTGCTCTAATTTTACTTCGGAGTCACGTGAGTGACTACGTGAAGAACCCGCTCAGTGCGCAGGCGCGGCATTACGCCAGCAGTGCAACAGCGGCTGCCACGGGAGTTAGGCACTCCCGTTACAGGATGAACCGGACCGTCAGGTGAGTACCCTGAGGTTGGGTTTTCTTTTACAGGTGAGCCTTTTTCTGCTTGTGTTTTTTACAGGCAGAGAAAAAGGCTCTGGAACAAAACTGTCCCCCGTTTTCCCGTTGGGAAGGGGGGCAGCAACAGGCGGTAGGAGCGTTACCCGGTGTTCCGTAATTCCCCGACACCGTGCCGAGGCCAGCCCACTAGTACCTGAAGCAGCGGGCTGGACGCATAGCCACTCGAGAGGCATCCGGCAGGTGTTCCCGATGTCGGACGGGACGTCTCTCCACCCGCACGGGGGGGGGGGGGGGGGGGGAGAGCCGCCTGAGCCACTGGAGCGGCTCACGGAGCAGGTGCCTGCGAGACGCGCTGCTTGAGGGGCGCTCTCGCATCTACAAGGCAAAAGCTGCAGAAGAACCAGTCCCCCGCTCGACTCCAGCGGAGGGGCGTTCCATTGCAGGGGGGGCAGCAACAGGCGGTAGGAACAATTACCGGTCGCTCCGCTATCCCCATCACCGCGCCGAGCCCAGTCCCGCTAGTGCCTGAACTGCGGGCTGGATGTCTAGCCATCCGAACAGGCATCCGGCCGGTGGCGTCCGATTCGTCGGACGGGGACATGTCTCCACCTAAATGGAGGAGAGACAGCCGCCTGAGCTGCATCCAACAGCAATTGGAGCAGCTCCAGCGAGATGCGCAGAAAGAGCGCTCTCGCGGAGGGAGGTCAGGCACCCCCTCCACAGTGCTTCATGCACTGCCCTCTGCTCCCTCATTACTGGAGGCTAGCATTGGTGACCAGGGCTGGGCTGGTCTGGAACAGGGGCAGGCGGACGAATTCGGGAGTATGCCAGGGGTGCAGGAACATGAAGAGCTGTTGGGTGTGATGGACCGCTTGTAGCAACCCCACGGGCTGGAGCACCGCTGGAACCAAGAATGGCGGCCAGCATCAACCATTACTGGAAAAGGTGCTCGCTGAGGTGCTGAAACAACACAGCACCAGAAAACGGTGAGGCCCTCAAAGTAAAAAGTGTCAACAGCCAAATCTGGGGGCATATGGGTCACACATCCAGACCCAAGAACTCAAGCTACAGCGGATCCTAAGGCTCCTGACGTCAGCCATCACAGCCTTTGCTCGTTCCGTGGAGACCACGGAGATGGATACCTGCCAGCAGGATGTGCTGGCATTAATGTGTACCACACAATTTGAGATCAACAATCTCCGGAGGGAACCATAAGACCTGCCCTCAATCCCAAATTTGCTGGCTTGTGTAAAGCCCCAGCTGCGGAGACGGACGCGCTGCTATTTGGGAAAGATTTCAATAAAAAACTGAAGGAGATGCAGGAAGCATCAAAAACCTTCGGCCTAATGAGGGCAGGCCCCGGGACGAGCAAACCAAGACCTCCGATACCCAAGCGGCAGCACCCCACGGCATCCACCAGTCGACGTCCGCAATATGGGACTGGTGAACGCTTGGGGTCCGCACATTATCCCCAAAGATCTTTCAGATCAGGGCCCGCAGCGGACCCTCTGGAAAATGCGCCTCCCCCAACAACGCCAGCACGTCAGAACAAAATCTTCAGGAAAATGAAGAAACAGAATCGCCAATAACCATGGAGGTAGGTGGGTCTGGTCCCTACCAGCATATAGAGAATAAGGGTGCTTTATTAACAGGGGGGAGATTACACTTGTTTAAAGAAGCATGGGGTATGGTCACGAGTGACAAGTATATACTCAACAACATTACAGGATATAAAATACAATTCATGTCAGAAAAAACGCCGCCAGTTCAACAATGGCCCCAAAGGGTATTTCTCCCTCCATCAAAGAGAAACGTGAGGGACAAGCTGAACTGGTGAGACTTATCACAAAGGGGGTCATCGAAAAGACCAAACATGAACCTTTGGAATTTGTATCGAATATATTCACTAAAACCAAAAAAGATGGTGGCTGTCGCATCATCATTGACTTAACATCACTAAACAAATTTGTTAAGTATATACATTTCAAAATGGAGACATATGTTACTGCCAAACAACTGAATTCCAAAGGACACTTCATGGCAAGCATTTATCTTAAAGATGCTTACTATCTAGTACCCATATACAAGGATCATCGCAGATACCTAAAATTTATCTGGATGGTACAAAGCATTGCCCTATGGGCGAACTTCAGCCCAAGATTATTCACCAAAATATTGAACCCAGCCATGGCAATACTAAGAAAACAAAAACATATTGTCATGGCATATCTGGAGGATATTCTCATAGTAGGGAAAACGATGGGATTGGCTGTGGCAGCAGTATCAGCTACAAAACAGCTCCTCGAAACTCTGGGGTTCGTCCTACATCCAGATAAATCTAAGTTGAAGCCATCCACTATCATGGACTACCTGGGCTTCACAATTAACTCAGTCCATATGACTGTTACCTTGCCAAAGGCAAAAATGGTTGAATTAGCACAATCATGCAACAAATTAATGGTCAACGAGCGACCAACTATTCGACAAGTAGCAAGAGTAATTGGGGAAATGGTAGCAGCATTTCCGGCTACACAATTCGGACCTTTGCACTATCAAAAAATTTACAGAGAGCAAAGGTACGGGCAATAAAACGACATACAGGTCACTTTGATCGTGTCATGAACTTACCCACTGAAGCAATATCAGAGCTACAGTGGTGGGCAGAAAACATTTGGCATAGTTTCAGCCCTATCTTTATCACTAACCCTACTTTAGTTATTCAAACAGATGCCAGTGCTCAAGGCTGGGGAGCGACTAACTCCATATCCAGCACAAGTGGTAGATGGACTAAACTAGAGTCATCATTACTACTTACACTGGGCATTAACTATCTAGAGATGTTGGGCGCCTTTTATGGTTTAAAAGCATATTTATCTAATATGCAGCACTTGCATGTTCGGTTACAAATTGATAAATACTACGGTGATGGCTTATATTAACCATATGGGTGGCATAAAATCATTATCATGCGACAAATTGGTCAACATGATTTGGCAATGGTATGTCGAAAGACATATTTGGCTATCAGCTACTTACCTACCAGGTAAGCTAAACACCCATGCCATGAGAAAATTAAACGCCTGGGTTGCAAGTTTGAACAGACCTTACCTGGAACTGGGATTGTCCAAACAAACCATCACCACCATGTCGGCATCCCTTCGAACATCCACCAAGAGGAAGTACTTAACCAGCATCAAAAAAGGGAGGAGTACTGCCAGGAATCATGGACAACATACGCAACAGCTACAGCCACCAACATACTGGAGTTCCTGGCCATCTTCACCACGATGTAGGGATCAGCTACAGTGCCATCAACACAGCGCAGAGTGCTCTTTCTGCTTATCTCAAACCAGCGGCAGGACAACAGGCGATGGGATCCCATCCACTGGTGGTAAAACTGATGAAGGGCATTTACAATATCAAGCCCTAAGCCCAAGTATACCCATATTTGGGATATCAGTGTGGTCCTGACATATCTCAGCGAATGGCCACCAGCCAGATCCCCCGGCCTCGAGCAAGCTACACTAAAGACGCTCATGTTGATGGCACTTGTATCCGCTCAGAGGGTCCAGTCACTACACCTATTGCGACTGGACAACATGATCACAGCTCCAGACCAGATCTGTCGTTATCCAGCGACTGGTCAAACAGAGCAGACCAGGAACACCTAATCCAGTCGTGGCTTACCCACCAAAACCACGGTTATGTGCCATGACCCACCTACTATCCTACATAGACACAACCAGAATATTCGAGGGAGATGAAAAGCCTTGTGGGTCAGTCACAAAAACCTTATGGTGGGGTACGAGCCAAACCATTGCGAGATGGCTCAAGCAGGTGCTAGAAACTGCTGGGTTAAACACTAACATGTACAAATTTTATTCCACCAGGGCAGCATCCATGTCGACGGCTAAAGAATGGACATGCCTATAGACCACATCCTGGCTACAGCAGGATGGTGGGAAGGGAAAAGACCGTTCAGAAATTTTATAATAAGCCGTTGGCAAAACCTGGTTTATTTGCAGTAAAGATTTACGAACTGCAAATATTTAATTTAAGCCCAGGGGAGCAACTTAATTCTTTGTTGTTATTGTTTAAAAAATACCATTGTGTTTTTCTACAAATAGACTCATTGGTTCATTACGATAACACTTCCTCCCTCAAGAACTTCGGCAGTGAGTGAAATGAAACTGTTACACGGTTTGAAATCACAGAGCTTTGAAATCTTCACGTAGTCACTCACATGACTCCGAAGTAAAATAGTAAGATTAAACGAGAACTTACCAGTTTGAAGTTTGATCTGTATTTTATGAGGAGTTACGATGAGGGATTACGTGCCCTCCGCTCCCACCCTCATTATATGGATCAAACTAATAAATTGATGTCTCCTTATCTTTACTATGTTTACTTCAAAATAACTGTGTCTATCTGTGATTCCACACCGCTGCTTGGAAGTATGCCGCGCCTGCGCACTGAGCGGGTTCTTCACGTAATCCCTCATCGTAACTCCTCATAAAATACAGATCAAACTTCAAACTGGTAAGTTCTCGTTTAATCTTACTATTTTAGTGACCAGTCTCCCGAGCGGGACCTTATCAAAGGCCTTCTGAAAGTCTAGATACATTACATCCACTGGCATCCCTTCATCCATTTTACTTGTCACATCCTCAAAAAATTCCAGAAGATTAGTCAAGCATGATTTCCCTTTCATAAATCCATGTTGACTTGGACTAATCCTTTTACTGCTATCCAAATGCCCCATTATTACCTCTTAAATAATTGACTCCAGCATCTTTCCCACCACCGAAGTCAGGCTAACTGATCTGTAATTCCCCGGTTTCTCTCTCGCTCCTTTCTTGAAAAGTGGGATAACATTAGCTATCCTCCAATCCACAAGAACTGATCCTGAATCTATTGAACATTGGAAAATGATCACCAATGCGTCCACTATTTCTAGAGCCACATCCCTGAGGACCCTGGGATGCAGACCATCAGGCCCAGGGGATTTATCATCCTTCAGTCCCATTAGCCTACCCAATACTATTTCTCTTGTCTTTGAATGAAACATACAAAAGTTAGGATAGACTGTGATGTGTTGAGTGTGTACCTGAGATTTCAGAACCGTGGGTAACTTCATTAGTTATTGGAGAATCTCCAGCAAATCCATTGAGTTCCCAGGTTCCCAGGTACCAATACAACAGAGATTGAATTCTCCAGAGAAAAGGAATAGGTAATGTAACCTATCGCTTATCTCCAGAAATGCTGCATGACTGTACTGATTAGACTATCATTAAACTATCAAAACAATTAGGCACCAAAACACTGTACTGATTTTTTGAACGTGCTTTAGAATCATGAGTTGGTCATTCGGCTCATCATGCCTGCCACACCTTTCAACATAATAAGGTCGAAGAAGAAGACAAAAAGTGCTGGAGCAACTCAGTGGGCCGGGCAGCATCACTGGAAAACATTGTTCAATGGTTCTTTATTGTCATGTGTGCAGAATACAGTGAAATTATTTTGCACTGTGGATAGGTGATGTTTTGGGTTAGGACCCTTATTCAGATTCTATTTCAGACATTTTCCTTTTCGAACTCAATATATAAAAGGACACACAAATAAGATAATTAAGAAATACTAGACCAAGTGCAGACCTGTTGGGTCTACTCCCCCATCGCAATATTCCAGCACTCACCCGTTACCCCAACGCAACCCGTTCTCCCAACGCAACGTTGGGCAGGGGTGTTTGTGCAGGGGGTGGGTGGGAGGCGATTGTCAGGGGGGAATTGGGGTGTGTAGGCGGGGGAGAGGTGAAAGGGGGTGTAGGCTGTTTGGGCGGTGGGGGGGGGGAGGGGGGGGGGGGTGGGGTGGAAGGGATAGCTTTATGGCTTTGCAATTTTGGTCCTTCTCTTGCTCAGAGCAAATTTCAGAACTATGTGCATTGAAGCCTCTATTGTTTCTGAGCTGTTGGCAGGAATGTGAAGTTGGAGAATGACTTTGAATAACTTTATTAGCAGCTGGTCTGTAAGTGGCATTGAATTCCTATTCCACGGTATTGAGAGTTGGCCATATTACTTTCAAATCATATTTGGTCAGCGATGGGAAGTGTGTGGGAGGGAGGGAGGGAGGGAGGGGTGGTAAGGGGAGCATGACGCTGTGGGAGGGAGGGAGGCAGCGGCCGCGGGCGCTAACATGAGCAAGGCCGCGAGCTAACCCGAGCGAGGCCGCATCTTCAGTGCGACTGGACTAGGTGGGCCAGGCAAGCCAGGCAAAGGGGGGGGGGGGGGAGCTTTTTCCAGAACATTCAAGCTTGGCGGCCCCCCCTTGTGAAGAATCAGTGGTTTATGAAGTTAAAACCGTTGGGGAGGTGGAGAGGGCGGTGACCCCCTCCCCTTGCGGGGACATTGTGACGTCATTCGAAGCTGCTTGAAGAATCTGTGAGTTGTTTGAAAGGCCGAAAGTAATGAGGAATAACTTTTGAAATATAGCATGAAATGTGAAGGGAACCTGTTCATTCTGTGGACTGGGTTAATGTGAGTAATAATGTGTAAAATGTTCACCTCTAGCGGGTAGCGTTTTGACGAAGGTAGTAAAACACATACACACACACACACACACACCCATACATGCACACACACACATATACATATACATACAAGATGAGACTTTTAATAGTATATATAGATTGAATTAGAGTCCTAACCCGAAATGACACCTATCCATGTTCATTCGGCAGGTCAGGCATCATCGCTGGAGAACATGGATAGGTATAATTTCGGGTTAAGACTCTAATTCAATATTTCTCAATTATCTTAATTTTCCAAAAATCCCCATCAGTCTCTGATGTGGCCTGAATGTACCCAGTAATTGTGTCTCCGCAGGCATTGTGAAGGTTCATCATATTTTGTCTGTCCTTAATGTGACTTCTGGGCCACTTTCACCAATGCCTCTAAAGTGGCATCTGGTACCCTGCCTTCCCAATTTCTGGAGAGCAGACTCGAAAAAAGAAGAGGTTTTGCTCTCTGGAACTTCTTCTTCTTGCGTATGGCGTGCACAGCCTAAAGTTGTAGGTCATCTTGTTCTATTTGATCTTTTGGTTGTGCACATCGAGTTGATTGCATTAGTTGAAACAGGGTGGACCACGTGAATGTTGCAATCTCCCACCCCCCTCTCTGGATGATGGACATGTGAAGTTCAGCTCATGCGTAGAACAGAGAACATAGACTTTAGAGATGCAACGTGTAAACAGGCCCTTCAGCCCAGCGAGTCCACGTTGCTTTGGGAGCAACAGCAGCAGGAGTTTAGCAAGAGATACGACTGATTGGCTCTAGCCCAAGTGGGAGGAGAGAAGCGAAAACAGTTAAAGTAAAGGCCAAGGACAGGCAGACTTGACTCAGAACTGCTGTAGTTTTGGGAGCAACAGCAGCAGGAGTTTAGCAAGAGATACGACTGATTGGCTCTAGCCCAAGTGGGAGGAAAGAAGTGAGTCAGTGCTGGGAAAACAGTTGAAAACTGAGGAATTTGGTTTGTAAATTGGTAAATCAGGCAATTTATCAGTCAATTTAAGCAAGACTGCTCTTAGCGAGCGGCAGTGAGTGAGCGGCTTTGCGAGGGAAGTGTGAGTCTTTGGCTCGAGAGTCTTCGGAGAGGAGACCACGCAATACGCTTGAGAGGTAGAGACGAAAGAAGGAGATGTCAGAGAAGCTGATTCAGTGCGATGCTTGCAGTATGTGGGAGGTCAAGGACACCGCTGGTGCCTCTGGCTGCTACAAATGCGAGAAGTGCATCCAGGTAGAGCTCCTGAAGGGCCGTGTTGGGGAACTTGAGAAGCAAGTGGATGACCTCCGGGTCGTCCGAGAAACGGAGTCGTTCCTCGACAAGTCCTACAGTACGATTGTTACACCTAAGGTACTGGAAGAGAGAAGGTGGGAGACAGTGAGAAAGGGAGGGAAGCATGGAATGCCAACGTCCCCGGGTGTTGTACCTCTTGTGAACAGGTTCACCCACTTAGAAGATGTCAGGACAGAAGAGGTGTTTACACTGGGCGGCGGACTGGCTTGTGATGCGAATAGGGCTGTTGAGCCAAAACCAAAAAGGCCTAAGGCAGGCAACGCCATTGTAGTGGGAGACTCCATTGTGAGAGGTACGGACAGGGGTTTCTGCGGCAACAGACGGGATGCGAGGATGGTGTGCTGCCTTCCTGGTGCCAGGATCCAGGATGTCACGGACAGAGTGCAGAAAATCCTCAAGGGCGAAGGTGAACATCCGGAAGTGGTAGTGCATGTCGGCACAAACGATGTCGGAAAGAAGGGGATTAATATTCTGCAGCGTGACTTTAGAGAGCTCGGAAAAATGCTGAAAAGCAGGACCTCCAGGGTTGTTATCTCCGGTTTGCTTCCAGTTCCTCGTGCTGGCGAGAGCAGGAACAGGGAGATACGGGACCTGAACGTGTGGCTGAGGAACTGGTGCACGGGGCAGGGATTTAGTTTCTTAGATCACTGGGATCTGTTTTGGGGTAAGGGGGAACTGTACAAAAGGGACGGATTGCATCTTAACAGGTGTGGGACCAGCATTCTGGCAGGCAGGTTTGCCACTGCTACACGGGTGGTTTTAAACTGAATAAGGGGGGTGGGGTGTCAAATGGGATAGTGGAGGATGGAGTTAAAGGGAAAGGGTTTCTTAAATGTGTGAGCGTAGAGACAGAGGGGTGTAAAATCAGGGTAGAAGCAATAGGTAGCAAGGTGAAAAGTAAAAGTGGCAGGCAGACAAAACCAGGGCGAAAATCAAAAAGGGCCACTTTTCAACATAATTGTATAAGGGGTAAGAGTGTTGTAAAAACAAGCCTGAAGGCTTTGTGTCTCAATGCAAGGAGCATTCGTAATAAGGTGGATGAGTTGAATGTGCAGATAGCTATTAATGACTATGATATAGTTGGGATCACGGAGACATGGCTCCAGGGTGACCAAGGCTGGGAGCTGAACATCCAGGGATATTCAATATTCAGGAGGGATAGAGAGAAAGGAAAATGAGGTGGGGTAGCGTTGCTGGTTAGAGAGGAGATTAACGCAATGGAAAGGAAGGACATTAGTTTGGAGGATGTGGAATCGGTATGGGTAGAGCTGCGAAACACTAAGGGGCAGAAAACACTGGTGGGTGTTGTGTACAGGCCACCTAACAGTAGTAGTGAAGTTGGAGATGGTATCAAACAGGAAATTAGAAATGCGTGCGACAAAGGCAAAACCGTTATAATGGGTGACTTCAATCTACATATAGATTGGGTGAATCAAATTTGCAGGGGTGCTGAGGAAGAGGATTTCTTGGAATGTATGCGGGATAGTTATCTAAATCAACATGTAGAGGGACCAACGAGAGAGCAGGCTATTTTAGACTGGGTATTGAGTAATGAGGAAGGGTTAGTTAGCAGTCTTGTTGTACGTGCCCCCTTGGGCAAGAGTGACCATAATATGGTTGAGTTCTTCATTAGGATGGAGAGTGACATTGTTAATTCAGAAACAATGGTTCTGAACGAAAGGTAACTTTGAGGGTATGAGACGTGAATTGGCCAAGATTGACTGGCAATTAATTCTAAAAGGATTGACGGTGGATATGCAATGGAAGACATTTAAAGACTGCATGGATGAACTACAAAAATTGTTCATCCCAGTTTGGCAAAAGAATAAATCAGGGAAGGTAGTGCATCCGTGGATAACAAGGGAAATCAGGGATAGTATCAAAACAAAAGATGAAGTGTACAAATTAGCCAGAAAAATCAGCCTACCAGTGGACTGGGAGAAATTCAGAGACCAGCAGAGGAGGACAAAGGGCTTAATTAGGAAAGGAAAAATAGATTATGAAAGAAAACTGGCAGGGAACATAAAAACTGACTGCAAAAGTTTTTATAGATATGTGAAAAGAAAGAGATTAGTTAAAACAAATGTAGGTCCCTTGCAGTCAGAAACAGGTGAGTTGATCATGGGAAAAAGGATATGGCGGACCAATTGAATAACTACTTTGGTTCCGTCTTCACTAAGGAAGACATAAATAATCTGCCGGAAATAGCAGGGGACCGCGGGTCAAAGGAGTTGGAGGAATTGAGTGAAATCCAGGTTAGCCGGGAAGTGGTGTTGGGTAAATTGAATGGATTAAAGGCCGATAAATCCCCAGGGCCAGATAGGCTGCATCCCAGAGTACTTAAGGAAGTAGCTCCAGAAATAGTGGATGCATTAGTAATAATCTTTCAAAACTCTTTAGATTCTGGAGTAGTTCCTGAGGATTGGCGGGTAGCAAACGTAACCCCACTTTTTAAGAAGGGAGGGAGAGAGAAAACGGGGAATTACAGACCAGTTAGTCTAACATCGGTAGTGGGGAAACTGCTAGAGTCAGTTATTAAAGATGGGATAGCAGCACATTTGGAAAGTGGTGAAATCATTGGACAAAGTCAGCATGGCTTTACAAAAGGTAAATCATGTCTGACGAATCTTATAGAATTTTTCGAGGATGTAACTAGTAGCGTGGATAGGGGAGAACCAGTGGATGTGGTGTATCTGGACATCCAGAAGGCTTTCGACAAGGTCCCACATAAGAGATTAGTATACAAACTTAAAGCACACGGCATTGGGGGTTCAGTATTGATGTGGATAGAGAACTGGCTGGCAAACAGGAAGCAAAGAGTAGGAGTAAACGGGGGTACACAAAATTGCTGGGGAAACTCAGCGGGTGCAGCAGCATCTATGGAGCGAAGGAAATAGGCGACGTTTCGGGCCGAAACCCTTCTTCAGACTGAGTAAACAGGTCCTTTTCACAATGGCAGGCAGTGACTAGTGGGGTACCGCAAGGCTCAGTGCTGGGACCCCAGCTATTTACAATATATATCAATGATCTGGATGAGGGAATTGAAGGCAATATCTCCAAGTTTGCGGATGACACTAAGCTGGGGGCAGTGTTAGCTGTGAGGAGGATGCTAGGAGACTGCAAGGTGACTTGGATAGGCTGGGTGAGTGGGCAAATGTTTGGCAGATGCAGTATAATGTGGATAAATGTGAGGTTATCCATTTTGGTGGCAAAAACAGGAAAGCAGACTATTATCTAAATGGTGGCCGACTAGGAAAAGGGGAGATGCAGCGAGACCTGGGTGTCATGGTACACCAGTCATTGAAAGTGGGCATGCAGGTGCAGCAGGCAGTGAAGAAAGCGAATGGTATGTTAGCTTTCATAGCAAAAGGATTTGAGTATAGGAGCAGGGAGGTTCTACTGCAGTTGTACAGGGTCATGGTGAGACCACACCTGGAGTATTGCGTACAGTTTTGGTCTCCAAATCTGAGGAAGGACATTATTGCCATAGAGGGAGTGCAGAGAAGGTTCACCAGACTGATTCATGGGATGTCAGGACTGTCTTATGAAGAAAGACTGGATAGACTTGGTTTATACTCTCTAGAATTTAGGAGATTGAGAGGGGATCTTATAGAAACTTACAAAATTCTTAAGGGGTTGGACAGGCTAGATGCAGGAAGATTGCTCCCGATGTTGGGGAAGTCCAGGACAAGGGGTCTCAGCTTAAGGATAAGGGGGAAATCCTTTAAAACCGAGATGAGAAGAACTTTTTTCACACAGAGAGTGGTGAATCTCTGGAACTCTCTGCCACAGAGGGTTGTCGAGGCCAGTTCATTGGCTATATTTAAGAGGGAGTTAGATGTGGCCCTTGTGGCTAAGGGGATCAGAGGGTATGGAGAGAAGGCAGGTACGGGATACTGAGTTGGATGATCAGCCATGATCATATTGAATGGCGGTGCAGGCTCGAAGGGCTGAATGGCCTACTCCTGCACCTAATTTCTATGTTTCTATGTTTGACCAGAGATCACCCCATTCACTAGCACAAGGCAATTTACAGTTTCACTGAAGCCAATTAACCTACAAACCTTTGGAGTGTGGGGGGTAACCAAAGCATCCAGAGAAAATCCACGTGGTCACAGGGAGAACGTACAAACTCCATACAGACAGGACCTGTGGTCAGGATCAAACCCATGTCTCTGATGCTGTAAGGCAGCAGCTCTATGGCTGCGCCACTGTGCCAATCCTAGAACAAGCCTTTTAGCCCACAACGTCTTTGCAGACCAAGATGCCAACTTAAACTAATTCTGTCTACACATGGTCGATATCCCTCCATTCCTCGTCTGTTTAAATGCCTCTCAAACATCACGACAATCCTCTGTCCACCAACTCCTCTGTCAATGCTATCACTCTCTTTGTGAATTCAAACACAGGTTGGTATGTGCTGGGCAAAGAGAGGGGCAGCTATAATACCCCGCCATTGCTAAATGACCCATTATGCTGCAATCCTGGACAACCCCAGGCAGCACCAATTTTTCCAGCCTATCATTTTTGATACCGAAGCATCGTAAATGAAGCAAACAAGCTCCAGTTCTGTCAAAAATTGCTTCAGTTAATCAGACATATCAGACTTGAGTTTACAAAAACGTACAAGAAGGACATTACTCCAACTGGCATTTTTCAATGAGAAACAAATGCTTCCCATGAGATCGCCGCTTACCTTGCCATTCAGACTGTGAAACTACATGAGGTACAAGTTGTTGATCATTACGGGTTCTTAAACAACTCTCTATGAAATGAAGAGGTCAGTTTTCACTTGTTGCTTTTTATATGTGACATCTGTTTCTCATTGTGGCTTAAATGTACACTGCCAAATTGGTTTTCACTCCAGTGGATGTGCACTGGCTTGACATCAAATTATTGAATTATCCACAAGGAAGAGAGGCCATTTTGCTGATTAGACATTTACTGAACAGGCATTTCGAATTGAATTGAATACCTTTATTGTCATTCAGACCTTACGGTCTGAACAAAATTTCGTGCCTGCAGTCATACATACAATCATACAATAATAAACAACAATAAACACAAATTAACATCCACCACAGTGTATCCTCCAAGCACCTCCTCACTGTGGTGGAGGCAAAAATCTTAGGGTTACTGTCTCTTCCCTCCTCTTCTCCCTCTGCGCTGAGGCGATTCCCCACCGGGCGATGGCACAACAGTCCCGCAGCTCACCGAACCCCGCAAACGGGCCGGTTCAAACACCGCGGCCCGGGGGTGGTCGAAGCTGCCGCCCTCCAGTCCAGCACACGCAGCCGCTGGCCTGCGGCTGAACCCCGGACTCAGGTCACCGCCGCCAGAACGCCGTCCCAGCCACCGGAGCACCGTTCCAGCCCCGAGCCGGATCGCCCTCACGTGAGTACCGTTCTCCCTCGGGCTGGGCCACTCCGACGGGAGCGCCGTTCCTCCCTCGGGCTGGGCCACTCCGACGGGAGTGCCGTTCTCCCTCGGGCTGGGCCACTCCGACGGGAGTACCGTTCTCCCTCGGGCTGGGCCACTCCGACGGGACCGCCGTTCCTCCCTCGGGCTGGGCCACTCCGACGGGAGTGCCGTTCTCCCTTGGGCTGGGCCACTCCGACGGGAGTGCCGTTCTCCCTCGGGCTGGGCCACTCCGACAGGAGCGCCGTTCCTCCCTCGGGCTGGGCCACCCTCACTGGTGCGCCGTTCCTCCCTCGGGCTGGGCCACTCCGACGGGAGCACCGTTCCTCCCTCGGGCTGGGCCACTCCGACGGGCCACAGCCCCTCACGGGAGAGTCTCTCAGCCCCTCGCCAGGCCGCTCTCACGAGAGCGCAGTTCCAGCCCCGGGCTGGGCCACCCTCACGGGAGCGAGCTCAGGGCGAGTCCTGTCAGCTGCCTCCAGAGTCCCGAGGTCGCCAGCTCCGCCATTAGGCCTCAGCGTAAACGGAGGCAGAGAAGGGGGATACGACAAAAAGGTTGTATTCCCCGAAGGGAGAGACAGCAAACCCCGTTTCACCCCCCAGCCCCCCCCCCCCACATAAACACAACCTAAAAACCAAAAATGTAACTAGACAAAACGAAAAAAAACAACACAAAAAAGTAAAAGACAAACGTACTGCAGGCGAGCCGCAGCCGTTACCAGCGCCGCCACTTCCGCCACTTCAGCCCACCAATTGCATTCCAACCATCAACCATCCACTCAGGCATTTTTTCGGGATGCTTCACAGCATGGTTGGAGAACAAGCTCCATCCAAGACCGCAAGAAATTGCAGAGATTTGTGGATGCAACCCAGACCATCACATAAACCAACCTCCCTTCCATTAACTCAATTTACACCTCATGCTGCTTCGGCAAGTCCAAAAGCATAATTAAGGATAAATCACACCCGGCCACTCCCTCTTCTCCCCTCCATCGGGCAAAAGGTATGAAAATGCACACCTCCAGATTCCAGGGCAGTTTCTTCTCAGATGTTAGCAGGCAACTGAACCATCCTACCAACAACTAGCGATTAGTCCTGAACTACTATCTACCGCATTGGAGACCCTCGGACTGTCTTTGATCAGACTTTACTGACTTTATCTTGCATTAAATGTTATTATGTTCATGTTCATAAGTGGAAGGAGCAGAATTGGACCATCCGGCCCATCAAGTCCACTCTGCCATTCAATCAAGGCTGATCTACCTTTCCCTCTTAACCCCATTCTCATGCCTTCTCCCCATCACCCCTGACACCTGTACTAATCATGTATTAATCACGGTTCTTGATCAGACATTGCATAACGCCAATCTTACCTCAGCAAAAGAAAGCTATGGACCATCACTTGCATTACCATGGACTTGTTTTCTAATTATTTTTGCACCAATGTCTTGTTTTCAGCCCAGTCTTTTTATTTTTACTGTCTGGTAGAATTTGCGTAATTTATGTATAATTTATGTTTTTATATGTTGTCTGTGTTTACATGTCCTAGGTGCTGCTGCAGGCAAAATTTTCATTGTATCTGTACTTGGGTGAAAACGGTTTAACAGATATTACTGAAATGCATGCAAACAGAACAAGCTCAGCTAGGTCCATTGGTATTGGATAGTTGTCATTTGTACAGAGGTGCAGTGAAACATGTTGTTTGCCATCCATCAATTCATACCATACATGAGTAAAATCAAGCCTTATGCGATTATAATAGGTAAGGGAAATAGAAAGTTAACTGAGTAAAGAATATAGTGTCTCAGTGTTATACTGTAACTCTACAGTTAAAGTGTAAGGTTCGCAATGAGCTGGATTGGGATATTGGGACTAAACTCTAGCTTATGGGAGGACGATAGTCTGATAACAGTAGCAAAAAAAACTGTTCCTGAATCTGATGGTACATGCTTTTGAGCTTAAATATCTTCTGCCTGATAGGAGAGTAGAGAAGAGGGAATGACCAGGGTGCAAATGGTTTTGATTATGTTGACATTGGCCAGCATAGACTAGTTAGACTAAGGGCCTGCTTAATCGCTGTTTCTATCACTCTATGGTGATAGAGTGCCCAATGCATAGAACCCAGTGCACAGAACTTTGCATATAAAACTTTGAGAGAAGGTGGGATTGCCCTTTCCCTTACAACCTCCATCTCCTCAGAGAACAAGAACATGTAATTTACTGCTATGTAGCTGCAATGGGAAGAGTGCCTTTAAGGTCTAATGCCTTTTCTTAAAGCTACAGAATAAAGTGTCAAGTGTGTTTGATTATTGTATGTACCGGCAATGGAACAATGAAATTCTTACTTGCTGCAGCATGGTAACAGGCTTGGTAATCCGATAGCACACACCTGACTCTCAGTCTAAAGAAGAGTCTCGACCCGAAATGTCACCCATTCCTTCTCTCCAGAGTTGCCGCCTGACCCGCTGAGTTACTCCAGCATTTTGAGTCTATCTAATGCACAAATAAATATATAAATAATCGATAATACATAAAATTAATTTCAGTAATATTAGGTAATCATAATAAAGCAAAACCAAAAGCCATAGCGCAATTAAAGACACAGTCCCAAGAAGATCATAGTTGCTGAGGACGGTTTAGGTTTATTATTGTCACATGTACCAAGGTACAGTAAAAAGCTTTGTGTTGCATGCTATGCAATCAATTTTGATAATACTACACATAAATATAATCAAGTCAAATTTAAGTGCAAGATGTAGAGAGAAGGAAGATTTTTAAAAGTAGGGCGATTGTACCGGACGATAATAGATCCTCCTCAGGGACCAACACACAAACAGTCTTGAGTTGTGGTTAGTGGTTAGCGTTAGGAGATGAACAGAATTATGCAAGATGCCATCAAGAAGCACACAGTTTTAGTGTTTGTTTCTGGTTGAATGCCATCCCCCAATGCCGTCTCAAATGGTCTTTGGGCCAACTTTACGATTTTTTTTGAAGCATGGCTCTGTTTTGGCAAGTCGAAAATAGAAGCATTCTAATCTTAGGCAATTATTTTATTAAGGATGCAGCAGCATTGTGGTTTTGCTACTGGACTAGTAATCTTAGCGAATCTTAACGAAAGATGCTTGAATTCCATCACAGAGCAAAATAAGTTAGTCGAATAAATTCCAAGCTGCAACAAATTCTATCAGAAACCTTTCATGAACAGCTGGAGAACACATCCAAGGAAATTTGTTACCTTTTTCTAGTCTAGCCTGTGGATGAGTTAAAACCCACAGCAATGTTATTGACTCTGAACTGATTTCTGGAATAGGCCAGCTAGTCATTCAATTCTCGGGCAATTAGGGATGGGCCAAATATGTTGGTTTTGGCAGACATATTCACATTCCATGAATAATAAAAAAAGACAGATTCTGAAGACTTGATGCCACAGAGCGACTGGACTATCGGCTGACATGAGGGAGAAATGTTGGGAAGCTGCATCAGAAAATGGCAGATGTAAGCAGACAGGTCATTCTTAAAGGAAGGCGTTTCTGAACATGAAATGAGAGGAACGCTGTTGGAATCCTGTCAGCCAGCTAACCAGATATTGTAAAAACACAATCAAGAGTCAAGAGTATTTTATTGTCATATTGTCAATAGAACAATGAAATTCTTATTTGCAGCAGAGGAAGTCAATTAAATAAAAGGAGGCTGAAAACAATCAGGAATCTTGCAATTCCTGGAAGGAGTAAAGGTGGTCCGCTCATCCCAATACTGGGAAAAGCACCAACCAACATTTGCAATCAGTCACACGGGCTAAAATTCCCAGTCAGCAACTTCACTTCCAACTCCCGCTCCAAACCGATGGTTGGGACAGTTCACCAAACCAACGATCTGGGACCAATATTCCCCACAAAAGGCCCAGCGCGACATTTTTAACTAATTTTACTGCCGACATGCCTGACCAGCTTTTCTACACTCTGGATATTTGGGCTCTCAGATTCTGAGAGCTGTCAAGTTGCTTTTCCTCTCTCTGGAGACTGAGGATGAAGGAGATTATTCTGAAGCTGAAAGTCTATGAATTGAATTGAATTGAATTGAATCCTTTATTTGTCATTCAGACCTTTCGGTCTGAACGAAATGCTGTTGCCTGCAGCCATACATGTAAAAATAACAACACACAATAAACACAAATTAACATCCACCACAGTGAGTTCACCAAACACCTCCTCACTGTGATGGAGGCAAAAGTCTTAGAGTTACTGTCTCTTCCCTCCTCTTCTCCCTCTGCGCCGAGGTGATACCCCACCGGGCGATGGTAAGTCAGTCCCGCGGTTCAAGCTCCGCGGCCCGGGGGTGGTCGAAGCAGCCGCCCTCCAGTCCAGCGGACGCAGCTGTTGCAACGGGTGCTCCGGAAAACAGGCACCAGCCTGTGACCTGCGAGCTCCCGACATTGTCCTCCACTGGCCCACGGCCGAGCCCCGGATCCAGGTCGCCGCCGCCAGAACGCCGCCTCAGCCGCCGGAGCACCGTCTCCGCCCCGCACCGGGCCGCCCACACGGCAACGTCTCAGCCCCGCACCGGGCTGCCCCCACGGGAGCACCTTCCAGCCGGTAGCCGGTCCGCCCCCACGGGAGCACCTTCCAGCCGGTAGCCGGTCCGCCCCCACGGGAGCACCTTCCAGCCGGTAGCCAGGCCGCCCACACGGCAGCGTCTCAGCCCCGCACCGGGCTGCCCCCACGGGAGCGCCTTCCAGCCGGTAGCCGTGCCGCCCGCACGGGAGTGTCTCAGCCCCGCGCCGTCCGCCCTCACCGGAGCGCCGAGTCGTGCCGCTACCCGGACGTCGCCACAGCTCGAAGATGGCCAGCCTCGCGTTGGTGAGTCCTGGCTGGCTCTACCTCCGGACCCTCGAGGTCGGTCGCAGGTTGGAGGCCGCCAGCTCCACCATTAGGCCTCAGCGCAGACGGGGAAGAGAAGGGGGATACGACAAAAAAGTCGCATTCCCCCGAAGGGAGAGACAGAAAGCTCTGTTTCACCCTCCCCCCACACACATAACACCACCTAATAACCAAAAAAATTACTAAACTAGACAAAAAAAACAACACAAAAAAGTAATTACAGACAGACTGCAGGCGAGCCGCAGCCGTATCACAGCGCCGCCACTTATGGAATTGCCAACCCGAGAGGCTTGTGAATGCTCAACGACTAGGTACATTTGAGACTGAGATTGAGAGGCCTTGGCACATGAGAGGATGTGAGGTTTCGGTGATGAATCTAACTGAGGGTAAATATCAACGTGACCTTGCAGTGTGCAGGGTCAGAATTCAGTTACCCCCATGCTCCATTCCTGCCCATATTTAGTCTGTTCTGTGTCTTCAGAAAATTCTCCTGTTTTCTTATCCAAAGTCAACATCACAGACTAATAATTGAGATCAGAGTGCACAGGCACCACTCTGCCATCCAGCCTTCGCCATGAGTCAGGCCATAACCTCAGTCACTTCCCGGGCGAAAGGTATTGGTATTGGTTTATTATTGTCACATACACAGTGAAAAACTTTGTTTTGTCTGCCATCCAAGTAAATTATCAGTGCAAATAAGCAGAATGAAGAATAGTGTGTAACAGTTGCAGAGAAAGTGCAGACAAAAACAATTGTCGGTTCCACAACAGGGTAGATTGGAAGATTGGAAATTCATCCCTGGCATATATGAGAGGTCCGTACTGGAGTCTGGTAGTCAGGTTATGTCAAGTTTGTTGTCATGTGAACAAGTACAGTGAGGTATATGTACAGTGAAAATCCTGCTTGCAACAACATTACAGGCACGAAGACTCAGACAAGATCCATAATCATAAATTATACGAGACAATGAAAACAAAAACTGAGGAAAAAAGAAGACATTAATGCAAAAATAAAACAATTAGAATCCATGGTAGTACCTGTGGTGGTCTGTAGTTTTCCAAGGTGGAGGAGGGATTAGGATATCTTCAGGAAGAAGCTTCCAAATGCAGACATAGAGACCAGCTTATTTGGGACATGGACAAGGTGGCCTGAAGGGTCTGTTTTCATGCTGTATGACTATGACCCAAAGCAGTTTTTTTAATTTGGTGGTACGTGTTGTCAAGCTTTTGTATCTTCTGCCCGACAGGAGAGGAGAGAAGAGTGAATGGCAAAAGGAAGGGAGAATGGAAACATTCTTGCAGTTATCCACTTTCCAGTATACCATCTAAATATTTTTCTTTATTCATTTATTTCTCAGGATTTTGTGCTTGCTGGCAACTTCAGCATTTAATTCAGCATCAAGAGGCAGCTCAAACGATAATGAGGCATCACTCCTGGATGAGCTCAATGCATTCTACGCTCGCTTCGATAGGGAGAATACTTATGTGTCTTCTTAGGCCCCCATGGTATTGCAAGGCTGATGCTAGAAGATCCTTCAGGAGAGTAAATATCTGGTCCTGATGGTGTACATGGTCGTGTTCTCAAAACTTGTGTAGACCAAGTGGCTGTAGATACAGATATCTTCAATCTTTCATTACTGAGGATTGAGGTTCCTACCTGCTTTAAAAGGACATCAATAATACCGGTGCCCAAGAAGAGTAAGGTGACATGCCTCAATGACTACTGACTGGTGGCACTAATGTATGTGGTGATGAAGTGCATCAATTCCTACCTCAGCAAGAACCTGGACCATTTACAGTTTGCCTATTGCTACAATAGATCAAAGGGGATGCAATCTCGCTGGGGGTGTAATCTCACTGGGGAACTCTCCATTCTCCATGGCAATAGTGGAGGAGTTAGAGAATGCGAACGCCCATGCCTGTAGGAGGCATGATACTGGGGAAACCAGTTTTCACAATGTAGCTAGGGCCTTAGTTCCTAATGAATAATGGAATGTCACCCTGTGCCAAACCATAGGTGACCTGATTTATTGGTATCAGCAACCCTTACCCATTGCCAGATGTGCAGAAGCTAAGTCAGTATTCCACTGGCAACAAAAGCAAAGAATGTGAGTTAGTCTCCTGCATCTCTATGAACTTCTCACTTATGGAGCTGCTCCAAAAGCTTTGAAGCTTCTGTTCTTGAACCATGGTACAAACCCTCAAGGGGAGCATTTTGGGGTCTCAGGGACATGATTCTCCTTCCCTTCCCTTCCCTGCCTGTACACCTCTTCGATATGTGACTCCAGGCACCCTGTTTACCTCTACTTCTTCCAAGCAACGTGTGGCATCTGCAAAATGTACAGTATTTGCTCAGCCACCTCCTAAAACTCGTCACCTCCACCACTGTGAAGGATAAAACACAGACGAATATCACCTGCACTATCCTCTGCAAAACCTGCCATGTCCTTTCCAGGAAATATATTAGCAAACTTTCACCGTCACAGGGTCTCCAACCTAAAATTCCCTCCCCGACATTTGCTACACCTACCCTCATGAAAAGGCTTAAGAATGTGACTCCCTCTCACCTTCTCAAGGTCATAGAAAATAGAACATAGAACGGTACAGCACTGAAATGGGCCCTTTGGCCCGCAATGTTTATGCCAAGCATGATGCCAAATTAAACTGATCTCATCTGCCTATACATGATCCATATCCTTCTATTCCCTGCACTTCCATGTGCTTATCTAAAATCCTCTTGAATCCCACTATCCTATCTGCCTCTGCCATCACATCTAGCACTGTATTCCAGGCTCCCACCACTCACTGCATAAAAAACTTGTCCTGCACATCTCCATTAAACCTTCCCCCTCTCACTTTATAGCTATGCCCTCTAATGTTGGACATTTCCACCCTGGGAAAAAGGTTTTGACTGTCTATCCTATATATCCTATATTTACCCTGCCCGAATATATCTATTATGGATGGGCAATAAATAATAGCTTTAACATTTATATCTTATAGGAATGTATTTTAAAAAACCTGCTTAATATCAACAAGCCTATGTTCTAGGATCAGGAGGACATCCATGGGTGGTAGTGCAGATGCTGGGAGGAGACATTGAGGGTACTAGGACCCTAATGCCCCTGTCCCACTTAGGAAACCTGAACGGAAATCTCTGGAGACTTTGCGCCCCACCCAAGGTTTCCGTGCGGTTCCCGGAGGTTGCAGGTGGTTGCCGGAGGTTGCAGGTAGCGGATGCAGGTAGGGAGACTGACAAAAACCTCCGGGAACCTCCGGGAACCGCACAGAAACCTTGGGTGGGGCGCAAAGTCTCCAGAGGTTTCCGTTCGGGTTTCCTAAGTGGGACAAGGGCATTAGGGGCATCAGGGGCCCGGGGAGCCGTTGGTGAGAGGAGGACTTACCTGGAGCTGTGAGTATAAATACAGCGCGGGGTTTGCTTCTACAGAGGCCCGGGGAGCCGTTGGTGAGAGGAGGACTTACCTGGAGCTGTGAGTATAAATACAGCGCGGGGTTTGCTTCTACAGAGGACCGGGGAGCCGTTGTTGAGAGGAGGACTTACCTGGAGCTGTGAGTATAAATACAGCGCGGGGTTTGCTTCTACAGAGGCCCGGGGAGCCGTTGGTGAGAGGAGGACTTACCTGGAGCTGTGAGTATAAATACAGCGCGGGGTTTGCTTCTACAGAGGCCCGGGGAGCCGTTGGTGAGAGGAGGACTTACCTGGAGCTGTGAGTATAAATACAGCGCGGGGTTTGCTTCTACAGAGGCCCGGGGAGCCGTTGGTGAGAGGAGGACTTACCTGGAGCTGTGAGTATAAATACAGCGCGGGGTTTGCTTCTGCAGAGGCCCGGGGAACCGTTGGTGAGAGGAGGACTTACCTGGAGCTGTGAGTTACCCAAATCTGCAACGTTCCATCTCACTTCCAGAGAAGGATTCTGATTCTGGTGGAAGCCTCTGATTGGTGGAAGAGGACCAGCAGAAACAGCTGATTGGCTTGTATTGTATTTGTATTGTAATTGTAAGGCTTTATTGTATTTGGATAAGGGGGAGAATGAAGGCCAAGGCAGTTTACTGTTCTGGATGACAGATGTGGGAGGTCATGGAGTCGGAGTGCCCTCCAGACGTCCACATCTGTGCAAGGTGCGTCGAGATGGGGCTCCTAAGGGACCGTGTCAGGAACCTGGAACAGCAACTCGATGACCTCTGTCTGCTCAGGGAGAGTGAGGAGGTCATAGAAAGGAGTTACAGGGAGGTGGTCACTCCAAGACCACGGGAGGCAGAAAACTGGGTCACAGTTAGGAAGGTCAACGGGCAGAGGCAGGGACTGGTGAGTACCCCGGTGGCTGTACA